>NC_091219.1:13856989-14148654 GCF_040958095.1 Procambarus clarkii
CCTGTGCCTCTGCATCACTCCCAAGAGCCTCTGCATCCCTCTCTTTTGCCTCTTCATCCCTCACTTGAGCCTCTTCACTCTCTTCATCACTCTCTTCATTCTCTTCTCTGAGATTCTCTTCATGAAGAGAGCCTTTTCACTCTCTTCATCACTCTCTTCATCACTCTTTTGCCTCTTCATCCCTCACTTGAGCCTCTTCACTCTCTTCATCACTCTCTTCATCACTCTTTTGCCTCTTCATCCCTCACTTGAGCCTCTTCACTCTCTTCATCACTCTTCATCACTCTCTTGAGCCTTTGCATCACTCTCTTGAGCCTCTGCATCCCTCTCTTAAGCCTCTGCAACACTCTCTTCAGCCTCTGCATCACTCTCTTAAGCCTCTGCATCCCTTTTTTCATCCTCTGCATCTCTTTCTTAAGCCTCTGCGTCACTCTCAAGAGCCTCTGCATCACTCTCTTGAACTCCTGCATCCCTCTCATGCGCCTCTGCATCCCTCTCCTGAGCCTTTGCATCACTCTCTTAAGCCTCTGCATCCCTCTCTTGAGCCTCTGCGTCACTCTCAAGAGCCTCTGTATCCCTCTCTTGTGCCTCTGCATCCTTCACTTGAGCCTCTGCATCCCTCACTTGAGCCTCTGCATCACTCTCTTGATCCTCTTCATCACTCTCTTGGGGCTCTGCATTACTCGCTTGAGCCTCTGCATCACTCTCTAGAGCCTCTGCATCACTCTCTTAAGCCTCTGCTTCCCTCTCTTGATCCTCTGCATCACTCTCTTGAGCCTCTGCATCACTCTCTTGATCCTCTGCATCACTCTCTTGAGCCTCTGCATCTCTCACATGAACTCTTGCATCCCTCTAATGAGCCTCTGCATCCCTCTCTTGAGCCTTTGCATCACTCTCTTGAGCCTCCACATCACTCTCAAAAGCCTATGCATCCCAGTCTTGTGCCTCTGCATCCCTCACCTGAGCCTCTGCATCCCATTCTTGAGCCTATGCATCACTCTCTGGAGCCTTTGCATTACCCTTTAAAGCCTCTGCATTACTCTCTTGAGCCTCTGCATCCCTCTCCTAAGACTCGGCCTCACTCTCTAAAGCCTCTGCATCACTCTCTTGAGCCTCTGCATCCCTCTCTTGAGCCTCTGCATCACTCTTCAGCCTCTTCATCCCTCTCTTGAGCCTCTGCAACACTCTCTTCAGCCTCTGCATCACTCTCTTAAGCCTCTGAATTCTTCACTTGAGGCCTCTGCATAACTCTCTCGAGCCTCTGCATCACTCTCTTGATTCTCTGCATCACTCTCGCAAGCCTCTGAATCACTCTCTCGAGCCTCTGCATCACTCTCTTGATCCTCTGCATCACTCTCTTGAGCCTCTGCATCACTCTCTTGAGTCTCTGCATCACTCTCTAGAGCCTCTGCATCACTCGCTTCAGCCTCTGTATCACTCTCTTAAGCCTCTGCTTCCCTCTATTCATCCTCTGCATCACTCTCTTGAGCCTCTCCATAACTCTCCTAAGCCTCTGCATCACTCTCGTAAGCCTCTGAATCACTCTCTTGAGCCTCTGTATCACTCTCTTGAGCCTCTGTATCACTCTCTTCAGCCCCTGCATCCCTCTCTTGAGCCTCTGCATCACTCTCTTGAGCATCTGCATTACCCTTTTAAGCCCCTGCATCCCTCTTTTGAGCCTCTGAATTACTTTCATAAGCCTCTGCATCACTCTCGTAAGCCTCTGAATCACTCTCTTCAGCCTCTGCATCCCTCTCTTGTGCCTCTGCATCACTCCCAAGAGCCTCTGCATCCCTCTCTTTTGCCTCTTCATCCCTCACTTGAGCCTCTGCATCCCTCTCTTAACTCTCTGCAACACTCTCTTCAGCCTCTGCATCACTCTCTTAAGCCTCTGCATCCCTCTCCTGAGCCTCTGCATCCCTCTCTTAAGCCTCTGCAACACTCTCTTCATCCTCTGCATCACTCTCTTGAGCCTTTGCATCACTCTCTTCAGCCTCTGCATCCCTCTCTTAAGCCTCTGCAACACTCTCTTCGTCCTCTGTATCACTCTCCTAAGCCTATGCATCCCTTTTTTGATCCTCTGCATCACTTTCTTAAGCCTCTGCATCCCTTTCTTGAGCCTCTACATCACTCACTTGAACTCCTGCAAACTCCTGTTTTGATTTAAAACTCCTGTTTTGATTTAATCTAACTAAATTTAATCTTTAATTAATTTTGATCAAACTCCTGTTTTGATTTAAATAAAATATCATCGAATTAGGCAATATTTTGCCGTTTTTCCACGTTTTTGTGAATTTTCAGTCTATGGGTATTAATTCATTATATATACGATAAAAATGATGCAAACACATAATTGATTAGATTATAACCTTAAATACTTCATTTTCAATCATCTATTTGTTTCTCGTTTAAATACTGAGTAAAATATTGAAAAGGGGAGAAGTTCGGTTTTTATTGCATATATCGACGTTTCAGCCGGAATAGAGATGTTTTCGTGTACATTTTCCATCGGTAATATAAACGGAAAGTCAGGAACATTTTAGTTAATTCTAATGAAAACACATTGATTTTTATCATTTTTATTGGAAACAACATTGTCATATGTATTTTCTTGGATCTAAATAATATGAAACCTCGCTCTATGATTTCAAGTTAAAATCCTCAAATATGGTTATATTGTGACATTTTTCACGTTTTTCATGTAGTTTGATATTACGTATATATATTCATTTTTACCAATATTTCGATACTATTTCATGTAGTATCACGATATGTGATTTGGCCTTCAAATCTCAGAATTTCGCATAATAATGCATTTTAAGCAAGTTTTCTTGCATTTTGTTTCGTACGAAACATCATCGAATTTAGCAATATTTTGACGTTTATCATCCCCTTTTCCTTTATGTTATTTAAACAAAATATCATCGAATTAGGCAATATTTTTCCGTTTTTCCACGTTTTTGTGAATTTTCAGTTTATTGTAAATTATTTATTAAATATACGATAAAAATGATGCAAACACATAATTGATTAGATAATAACCTTAAATACTTCATTTTCAATCAACCATTTGTTTCTTGTTAAAATACTGAATAGGACATTGAAAAGGGGAGAAGTTCCGTTTTTATTGCATATATCGACGTTTCAGCCGGAATTGAGCGGTTTTCCTGTTCATCTTCCATCGGTAATATAAACGGAAAATCAGGAACATTTTAGTTAATTCTAATGAAAACACATTGTTTTTTATCATTTGTATTGGAAACAACATTGTCATATGTATTTTCTTGGATCTAAATAATACGAAACCTCGCTCTATGATTTGAAATTAAAATCCTCAAGTATGGTTAAATAGTGACTTTTTTCACGTTTTTCATGTAGTTTAATATTACGTAAATATATTCATTTTTACCAATATTTCAATACCATTTCATGTAGTATCACGATATGTGATTTTTCCTTCAAATCTCAGAATTTCGCATAAAATTGCATTTTAAGCAAGTTTTCTTGCATTTTGTTTCGTGCGAAAAATTATCGAATATAGCAATATTTTCACGTTCATCATCCCCTTTTCCTTTATGTGATTTAAACAAAATATCATCGAATTAGGCAATATTTTGCCGTTTTTTAACGTTTTTGTGAATTTTCAGTTTATTGTTATTAATTCATTAAATATACGATAAAAATGATGCAAACGCATAATTGATTTCAAATTAACCTTAAATACTTTATTTTCAATCAACCATTTGTTTCTCGTTAAAATACTGAGTAGGATATTGAAAAGGGGAGAAATTCGGTTTTTATTGCATATATCGACTTTTCAGGCGGATTAGAGCGGTTTTACGTGTACATCTTCCATCGGTAATATAAACGGAAAATGAAGAACATTTTAGTTAATTCTAATGAAAACTCATTGTTTTTTTTTCATTTGTATTGGAAACAACATTGTCATATGTCTTGTCTTGGATCTAAATAATACAAAACCTCGCTCTATGACTTGAAGCTAAAATCCTCAAATATGGTAAAATAGTGACTTTTTCACGTTAATCATGTAGTTTGATATTACGTAAATATATTCATTTTTACCAATATTTCGATACTATTTCATGTAGTATCACAATATGTGATTTGGCCTTCAAATATCAGAATGTCGCATAATATTGCGTTTTAAGCAAGTTTTCTTGCATTCTGTTTCTTACGAAAAATCATCGAATTTAGCAATATTTTGACGTTTATCATCCCCTTTTCCTTTGTGTGATTTAAACAAAATATCATCGAATTAGGCAATATTTTGCCGTTTTTCCACGTTTTTGTGAATTTTCAGTGTATTGGTATTAATTCATTATATATACGATAAAAATAATGCAAACACATAATTGATTAGATAATAACCTTAAATACTTCATTTTCAATCATCTATTTGTTTCTCGTTAAAATACTCAGTAAGATGTTGAAAAGGGGAGAAGTTCGGTTTTTATTGCATATATCGACGTTTTAGCCGGATTAAAGCGGTTTTACGTGTACATCTTCCATCGGTAATATAAACGGAAAATCAAGAACATTTTAGTTAATTCTAATGAAAACACATTGTTTTTTATCATTTGTATTGGAAACAACATTGTCATATGTCTTTTCTTGGATCTAAATAATATGAAACCTCGCTCTATGATTTGAAGTTAAAATCCTCAAATATGGGTAAATAGTGATTTTTTCACGTTTTTCATGTAGTTTGATATTAGATAAATACATTCGTTTTTACCAATATTTCGATACTATTTCATGTAGTACCACAATATGTGATTTGGCCTTCAAATCTCAGAATGTCACATAATATTGCATTTTAAGCAAGTTTTCTTGCCTTTGTTTCGTACGAAAAATCATCGAATTTAGCAATATTTTGACGTTTATCATCATCCCCTTTTCCTCTATGAGATTTAAACAAAATATCATCGAATTAGGCAATATTTTGCCGTTTTTCCACGTTTTTCTGAATTTTCAGTTTATGGGTATTAATTCATTATATATACGATAAAAATGATGCAAACACATAATCGATTAGATAATAACCTTAAATACTTCATTTTCAATCATCTATTTGTTTCTCGTTAAAATACTGAGTAAGATATTGAAAAGGGGAGAAGTTCGTTTTTTTTGCATATATCGACGATTCAGGCGGATTAGAGCGGTTTTACGTGTACATCTTTCATCAGTAATATAAACGGAAAATCAAGAACATTTTAGTTAATTCTAATGAAAACAGATTGTTTTTTATCATTTGTATTGGAAACAACATTGTCATATGTCTTTTCTTGGATCTAAATAATACGAAACCTCGCTCTATGATTTGAAGGTAAAATCCTCAAATATGGTAAAATAGTGACTTTTTCACGTTAATCATGTAGTTTGATATTACGTAAATATATTCATTTTCACCAATATTTCGATACTATTTCATGTAGTATCACGATATGTGATTTTTCCTTTAAATCTCTGAATGTCGCATAATATTGCATTTTAAGCAAGTTTTCGTGCATTTTGTTTCGTACGAAAAATCATTGAATTTAGAAATATTTTGACGTTTATCATCCCCTTTTCCTCTATGAGATTTAAACAAAATATCATCGAATTAGGCAATATTTTGCCGTTTTTCCACGTTTTTGTGAATTTTCAGTTTATGGGTATTAATTCATTATATATACGATAAAAATGATGCAAACACAAAATTGATTAGATATTAACCT
Source organism: Procambarus clarkii (assembly GCF_040958095.1). Classification (NCBI taxonomy): domain Eukaryota; kingdom Metazoa; phylum Arthropoda; class Malacostraca; order Decapoda; family Cambaridae; genus Procambarus; species Procambarus clarkii. Next base: position 13,862,728 of record NC_091219.1, read on the forward strand.
TATATACTTCATTTTCAATCAACTATTTGTTTCTCGTTAAAATACTGAGTAAGATATTGAAAAGGGGAGAAATTTTGTTTTTATTGCATATATCGACGTTTCAGCCGGAATAGAAATGTTTTCGTGTACATCTTCCATCGGTAATATAAACGGAAAATCTGGAACATTTTAGTTAATTCTAATGAAAACACATTGATTTTTATCATTTGTATGGAAACAACATTGTCATATGTCTTTTCTTGGATCTAAATAATACGAAACCTCGCTCTATGATTTGAAGTTAAAATCCTTAAATATGGTTAAAAAGTGACTTTTTCACGTTTTTCATGAAGTTTCATATTACATAAATATATTCATTTTTACCAATATTTCGACACTATTTCATGTAGTATCACAATATGTGATTTGGCCTTCAAATCTCAGAACTTCGCAAAATATTGCATTTTAAGCAAGTTTTCTTGCATTTTGTTTCGTACGAAAAATCATCGAATTTAGTAATATTTTGACGTTTATCATCATCTTTTTCTTTATGTGATTTAAACAAATTATCATCGAATTAGGCAATATTTTGTCGTTTTTCCACGTTTTTGTGAATTTTCAGTTTATTGTTATTAATTCATTATATATACGATAAAAATAATGCAAACGCATAATAACCTTAAATACTTTATTTTCAATCATCTATTTGTTTCTCGTTAAAATACTCAGTAAGATATTGAAAAGGGGAGAAGTTCGGTTTTTATTGCATATATCGACGATTTAGCCGGATTAGAGCGGTTTTACGTGTGCATCTTTCATCGGTAATATAAACGGAAAATCAAGAACATTTTAGTTAATTCTAATGAAAACACATTGTTTTTTTATCATTTGTATTGGAAACAACATTGTCATATGTCTTTTATTGGATCTAAATAATACGAAACCTCGCTCTATGATTTGAAGTTAAAATCCTCAAACTTGGTAAAACTGTGACTTTTTCACGTTAATTATGTAGTTTGATATTACGTAAATATATTCATTTTTACCAATATTTCGATACTATTTCATGGAGAATCACGATGTGTGATTTGGCCTTCAAATCTCAGAATTTCGCATAATATTGCATTTTAAGCAAGTTTTCTTGCATTTTGTTTCGTACGAAAAATCATCAAATTTAGCAATATTTTGACGTTTATCATCCCCTTTTCCTTTATGTGATTTAAACAAAATATCATCGAATTAGGCAATATTTTCCCGTCTTTCCACGTTTTTTATGAATTTTCAGTTTATTAGTATTAATTCATTATATATACAATAAAAATGATGCAAACACATAATTGATTATATAATAACCTTAAATACTTCATTTTCAATCATCTATTTGAATCATCTGAGTAAGATATTCAAAATTGGAGAAGTTCGGTTTTTATTGCATATATCGACGTTTTAGCCGGATTAGAGCGGTTTTACGTGTACATCTTTCATCGGTAATATAAACGGAAAATCAAGAACATTTTAGTTAATTCTAATGAAAACACAATTATTTTTATCATTTGTATTGGAAACAACATTGTCATATGTCTTTTCTTGGACTTAATAATACGAAACCTCGCTCTATGATTTGAAGTTTAAATCCTTATATATGGTAAAGTAGTGACTTTTTTCACGTTTTTCATGTAGTGTGATTTTACGTAAGTATATTCGTTTTTACCAATATTTCGATACTATTTCATGACGTATCACGATATGTGATTTTGCCTTCAATTCTCAGAATTTCGCATAATATTGCGAAATATCTTTCTATCTAGATATTTTCTTTCTAGATATTTATATCTAAATATCTTTCATCGGTAATATAAACGGAAAATCAAGAACATTTTAGTTAATTCTAATGAAAACACAATTATTTTTATCATTTGTATTGGAAACAACATTGTCATATGTCTTTTCTTGGACCTAATAATACGAAACCTCGCTCTATGATTTGAAGTTTAAATCCTTATATATGGTAAAGTAGTGACTTTTTTCACGTTTTTCATGTAGTGTGATTTTACGTAAGTATATTCGTTTTTACCAATATTTCGATACTATTTCATGAAGTATCACGATATGTGATTTTGCCTTCAATTCTCAGAATTTCGCATAATATTGCATTTTAAGCAAGTTTTCTTGCATTTTATTTCGTACGAAAAATCATCGAATTTAGCAATATTTTCACGTTCATCATCCCCTTTTCCTTTATGTGATTTAAACAAAATATCATCGAATTAGGCAATATTTTGCCGTTTTTCCACGTTTTTGTGAATTTTCAGTTTATTGTTATTAATTCATTAAATATACGATAAAAATGATGCAAACGCATAATTGATTAGAAATTAACCTTAAATACTTTATTTTCAATCAACGATTTGTTTCTCGTTAAAATACTGAGTAGGATATTGAAAAGGGGAGAAGTTCGGTTTTTATTGCATATATCGACGTTTCAGCCGGATTAGAGCGGTTTTACGTGTACATCTTCCATCGGTAATATAAACCGAAAATCAAGAACATTTTAGTTAATTCTAATGAAAACACATTGTTTTTTATAATTTGTATTGGAAACACCATTCTCATGTCTTTTCTTGGATCTAAATAATACGAAACCTCGCTCTATGATTTGAAGTTAAAATCCTCAAATATGGTAAAATAGCAACTTTTTCACGTTAATCATTAAGTTTGATATTACGTAAATATATTCATTTTTACCAATATTTCGATACTATTTCATGTAGTATCACAATATGTGATTTGGCCTTCAAATCTCAGAATTTCGCATAATATTGCATTTTAAGCAAGTTTTCTTGCATTTTGTTTCGTACGAAAAATCATCGAATTTAGCAATATTTTGCCGTTTTTCCACGTTTTTGTGAATTTTCAGTTTATTGTTAATAATTCATTAAATATACGTTATAAATGATGCAAACACATAAATAATTAAATAATAACCTTAAATACTTCATTTTCAATCATCTATTTCTTTCTCGTTAAAATACTGAGAAAGATATTGAAAAGGGGAGAAGTTCTGTTCTTATTGCATATATCGACGTTTAAGCCGGATTAGAGCGTTTTTCGAGTACATCTTCCATCGGTAATATAAACGGAAAATCAGGAACATTTTAGTTAATTTTAATGAAAACACATTGATTTTTATCATTTTTATTGGAAACAACATTGTCATATGTTTTTCTTGGACCTAATAATACGAAACCTCGCTCTATGATTTGAAGTTTAAATCCTTATATATGGTAAAGTAGTGACTTTTTTCACGTTTTTCATGTAGTGTGATTTTACGTAAGTATATTCGTTTTTACCAATATTTCGATACTATTTCATGAAGTATCACGATATGTGATTTTGCCTTCAATTCTCAGAATTTCGCATAATATTGCATTTTAAGCAAGTTTACTTGCATTTTATTTCGTACGAAAAATCATCGAATTTAGCAATATTTTGACGTTTATCATCCCCTTTTCCTTTATGTGATTTAAACAAAATATCATCGAATTAGGCAATATTTTGCCGTTTTTCCACGTTTTTGTGAATTTTCAGTTTATTGGTATTAATTCATTATATATACGATAAAAATGATGCAAACACATAATTGATTATATAATAACCTAAATACTTCATTTTCAATCATCTATTTGTTTCTCGTTAAAATACTGAGTAAGATATTGAAAATTGGAGAAGTTCGGTTTTTATTGCATATATCGACGTTTCAGCCGGATTAGAGCGGTTTTACGTGTACATCTTCCATCGGTAATATAAACGGAAAATCAAGAACATTTTAGTTAATTCTAATGAAAACACATTGTTTCTTATAATTTGTATTAGAAACACCATTCTCATATGTCTTTTCTTGGATCTAAATAATACGAAACCTCGCTCTATGATTTGAAGTTAAAATCCTCAAATATGGTAAAATAGTGACTTTTTTCACGTTTTTCATGTAGTTTGATATTACGTAAATATATTCATTTTTACCAATATTTCGATACTATTTCATGTAGTATCACGACATGTGAGTTGGCCTTCAAATCTCAGAATATCGCATAAAATTGCATTTTAAGCTATTTTTTTTGCATTTTGTTTCGTACGAAAAATCATCGAATTTAGCAATATTTTGACGTTTATTATCTCCTTTTCCTTTATGTGATTTAAACAAAATATCATCGAATTAGGCAATATTTTGCCGTTTTTCCACGTTTTTGTGAATTTTCAATTTATTGTTATTAATTCATTAAATATACGATAAAAATGATGCAAACACATAATTGATTAGATAATAACCTTAAATACTTCATTTTCAATCATCTATTTGTTTCTCGTTAAAATGCTGAGTAAGATATTGAAAAGGGGAGAAGTTCGGGTTTTTATTGCATATATCGACGTTTCAGCCGGATTAGAGCGGTTTTACGTGTACATCTTCCATCGGTAATATAAACGGAAAATCAAGAACATGTTAGTTAATTCTAATGAAAACACATTGTTTCTTATAATTTGTATTGGAAACACCATTCTCATATGTCTTTTCTTGGATCTAAATAATACGAAACCTCGCTCTATGATTTGAAGTTAAAATCCTCAAATATGGTAAAATAGTGACTTTTTCACGTTATTCATTTAGTTTGATATTACGTAAATATATTCATTTTTACCAATATTTCGATACTATTTCATGTAGTATCACAACATGTGATTTAGCCTTCAAATCTCAGAATGTCGCATAATATTGCATTTTAAGCAAGTTTTCTTCCATTTTGTTTCGTACGAAAAATCATCGAATTTAGCAATATTTTGCCGTTTTTCCACGTTTTTGTGAATTTTCAGTTTATTGTTAATAATTCATTAAATATACGTTATAAATGATGCAAACACATAAATAATTATATAATAACCTTAAATACTTCATTTTCAATCATCTATTTCTTTCTCGTTAAAATACTGAGAAAGATATTAAAAAGGGGAGAAGTTCTGTTCTTATTGCATATATCGACGTTTAAGCCGGATTAGAGCGTTTTTCGAGTACATCTTCCATCGGTAATATAAACGGAAAATCAGGAACATTTTAGTTAATTTTAATGAAAACACATTGATTTTTATCATTTTTATTGGAAACAACATTGTCATATGTTTTTCTTGGACTTAATAATACGAAACCTCGCTCTATGATTTGAAGTTTAAATCCTCAAATATGGTTAAAAAGTGACTTTTTCACGTTTTTCATGAAGTTTGATATTACATAAATATATTCATTTTTACCAATATTTCGACACTATTTCATGTAGTATCACAATATGTGATTTGGCCTTCAAATCTCAGAACTTCGCAAAATATTGCATTTTAAGCAAGTTTTCTTGCATTTTGTTTCGTACGAAAAATCATCGAATTTAGTAATATTTTGACGTTTATCATCATCTTTTTCTTTATGTGATTTAAACAAATTATCATCGAATTAGGCAATATTTTGTCGTTTTTCCACGTTTTTGTGAATTTTCAGTTTATTGTTATTAATTCATTATATATACGATAAAAATAATGCAAACGCATAATAACCTTAAATACTTTATTTTCAATCATCTATTTGTTTCTCGTTAAAATACTCAGTAAGATATTGAGAAGGGGAGAAGTTCGGTTTTTATTGCATATATCGACGATTTAGCCGGATTAGAGCGGTTTTACGTGTACATCTTTCATCGGTAATATAAACGGAAAATCAAGAACATTTTAGTTAATTCTAATGAAAACACATTGTTTTTTTATCATTTGTATTGGAAACAACATTGTCATATGTCTTTTATTGGATCTAAATAATACGAAACCTCGCTCTATGATTTGAAGTTAAAATCCTCAAACTTGGTAAAACTGTGACTTTTTCACGTTAATTATGTAGTTTGATATTACGTAAATATATTCATTTCTACCAATATTTCGATACTATTTCATGGAGAATCACGATGTGTGATTTGGCCATCAAATCACAGGATTTCGCATAATATTGCATTTTAAGCAAGTTTTCTTGCATTTTGTTTCGTACGAAAAATCATCAAATTTAGCAATATTTTGACGTTTATCATCCCCATTTCCTTTATGTGATTTAAACAAAATATCATCGAATTAGGCAATATTTTCCCGTCTTTCCACGTTTTTATGAATTTTCAGTTTATTAGTATTAATTCATTATATATACAATAAAAATGATGCAAACACATAATTGATTATATAATAACCTAAATACTTCATTTTCAATCATCTATTTGTTTCTCGTTAAAATACTGAGTAAGATATTGAAAATTGGAGAAGTTCGGTTTTTATTGCATATATCGACGTTTCAGCCGGATTAGAGCGGTTTTACGTGTACATCTTCCATCGGTAATATAAACGGAAAATCAAGAACATTTTAGTTAATTCTAATGAAAACACATTGTTTCTTATAATTTGTATTAGAAACACCATTCTCATATGTCTTTTCTTGGATCTAAATAATACGAAACCTCGCTCTATGATTTGAAGTTAAAATCCTCAAATATGGTAAAATAGTGACTTTTTTCACGTTTTTCATGTAGTTTGATATTACGTAAATATATTCATTTTTACCAATATTTCGATACTATTTCATGTAGTATCACGACATGTGAGTTGGCCTTCAAATCTCAGAATATCGCATAAAATTGCATTTTAAGCTATTTTTTTTGCATTTTGTTTCGTACGAAAAATCATCGAATTTAGCAATATTTTGACGTTTATTATCTCCTTTTCCTTTATGTGATTTAAACAAAATATCATCGAATTAGGCAATATTTTGCCGTTTTTCCACGTTTTTGTGAATTTTCAATTTATTGTTATTAATTCATTAAATATACGATAAAAATGATGCAAACACATAATTGATTAGATAATAACCTTAAATACTTCATTTTCAATCATCTATTTGTTTCTCGTTAAAATGCTGAGTAAGATATTGAAAAGGGGAGAAGTTCGGGTTTTTATTGCATATATCGACGTTTCAGCCGGATTAGAGCGGTTTTACGTGTACATCTTCCATCGGTAATATAAACGGAAAATCAAGAACATGTTAGTTAATTCTAATGAAAACACATTGTTTCTTATAATTTGTATTGGAAACACCATTCTCATATGTCTTTTCTTGGATCTAAATAATACGAAACCTCGCTCTATGATTTGATGTTAAAATCCTCAAATATGGTAAAATAGTGACTTTTTCACGTTATTCATTTAGTTTGATATTACGTAAATATATTCATTTTTACCAATATTTCGATACTATTTCATGTAGTATCACAACATGTGATTTAGCCTTCAAATTTCAGAATGTCGCATAATATTGCATTTTAAGCAAGTTTTCTTCCATTTTGTTTCGTACGAAAAATCATCGAATTTAGCAATATTTTGCCGTTTTTCCACGTTTTTGTGAATTTTCAGTTTATTGTTAATAATTCATTAAATATACGTTATAAATGATGCAAACACATAAATAATTATATAATAACCTTAAATACTTCATTTTCAATCATCTATTTCTTTCTCGTTAAAATACTGAGAAAGATATTGAAAAGGGGAGAAGTTCTGTTCTTATTGCATATATCGACGTTTAAGCCGGATTAGAGCGTTTTTCGAGTACATCTTCCATCGGTAATATAAACGGAAAATCAGGAACATTTTAGTTAATTTTAATGAAAACACATTGATTTTTATCATTTTTATTGGAAACAACATTGTCATATGTTTTTCTTGGACTTAATAATACGAAACCTCGCTCTATGATTTGAAGTTTAAATCCTCAAATATGGTTAAAAAGTGACTTTTTCACGTTTTTCATGAAGTTTGATATTACATAAATATATTCATTTTTACCAATATTTCGACACTATTTCATGTAGTATCACAATATGTGATTTGGCCTTCAAATCTCAGAACTTCGCAAAATATTGCATTTTAAGCAAGTTTTCTTGCATTTTGTTTCGTACGAAAAATCATCGAATTTAGTAATATTTTGACGTTTATCATCATCTTTTTCTTTATGTGATTTAAACAAATTATCATTGAATTAGGCAATATTTTGTCGTTTTTCCACGTTTTTGTGAATTTTCAGTTTATTGTTATTAATTCATTATATATACGATAAAAATAATGCAAACGCATAATAACCTTAAGTACTTTATTTTCAATCATCTATTTGTTTCTCGTTAAAATACTCAGTAAGATATTGAGAAGGGGAGAAGTTCGGTTTTTATTGCATATATCGACGATTTAGCCGGATTAGAGCGGTTTTACGTGTACATCTTTCATCGGTAATATAAACGGAAAATCAAGAACATTTTAGTTAATTCTAATGAAAACACATTGTTTTTTTATCATTTGTATTGGAAACAACATTGTCATATGTCTTTTATTGGATCTAAATAATACGAAACCTCGCTCTATGATTTGAAGTTAAAATCCTCAAACTTGGTAAAACTGTGACTTTTTCACGTTAATTATATAGTTTGATATTACGTAAATATATTCATTTTTACCAATATTTCGATACTATTTCATGGAGAATCACGATGTGTGATTTGGCCATCAAATCACAGGATTTCGCATAATATTGCATTTTAAGCAAGTTTTCTTGCATTTTGTTTCGTACGAAAAATCATCAAATTTAGCAATATTTTGACGTTTATCATCCCCATTTCCTTTATGTGATTTAAACAAAATATCATCGAATTAGGCAATATTTTCCCGTCTTTCCACGTTTTTATGAATTTTCAGTTTATTAGTATTAATTCATTATATATACAATAAAAATGATGCAAACACATAATTGATTATATAATAACCTTAAATACTTCATTTTCAATCATCTATTTGTTTCTCGTTAAAATACTGAGTAAGATATTCAAAATTGGAGAAGTTCGGTTTTTATTGCATATATCGACGTTTTAGCCGGATTAGAGCGGTTTTACGTGTACATCTTCCATCGGTAATATAAACGGAAAATCAAGAACATTTTAGTTAATTCTAATGAAAACACAATTAATTTTATCATTTGTATTGGAAACAACATTGTCATATGTCTTTTCTTGGACCTAATAATACGAAACCTCGCTCTATGATTTGAAGTTTAAATCCTTATATATGGTAAAGTAGTGACTTTTTTCACGTTTTTCATGTAGTGTGATTTTACGTAAGTATATTCGTTTCTACCAATATTTCGATACTATTTCATGAAGTATCACGATATGTGATTTTGCCTTCAATTCTCAGAATTTCGCATAATATTGCATTTTAAGCAAGTTTTCTTGCATTTTATTTCGTACGAAAAATCATCGAATTTAGCAATATTTTCACGTTCATCATCCCCTTTTCCTTTTTGTGATTTAAACAAAATATCATCGAATTAGGCAATGTTTTGCCGTTTTTCCACGTTTTTGTGAATTTTCAGTTTATTGTTAATAATTCATTGAATATACGATATAAATGATGCAAACACATAAATAATTAGATAATAACCATAAATACTTCATTTTCAATCATCTATTTGTTTCTCGTTAAAATACTGAGTAAGATATTGAAAAGGGGAGAAGTTCTGTTTTTATTGCATATATCGACGTTAAAGCCGGATTACAGCGTTTTTCGTGTACATCTTCCATCGGTAATATAAACGGAAAATCAGGAACATTTTAGTTAATTGTAATGAAAACACATTGATTTTTATCATTTTTATTGGAAACAACATTGTCATATGTCTTTTCTTGGATCTAAATAATACAAAACCTCGCTCTATGATTTGAAGTTAAAATCCTCAAATATGGTAAAATAGTGACTTTTTCACGTTAATCATGTAGTGTGATATTACGTAAATATATTCGTTTTTACCAATATTTCGATACTATTTCATGTAGTATCAAGATATGTGATTTGGCCTTCATATCTTAGAATTTCGCATAATATTGCATTTTAAGCAAGTTTTCTTGCATTTTGTTTCGTACGAAAAACCATCATATTTAGCAATATTTTGACGTTTATCATCCCCTTTTCCTTTATGTGATTTAAACAAAATATCATCGAATTAGGCAATATTTTGCCGTTTTTCCACGTTTTTGTGAATTTTCAGTTTATTGGTATTAATTCATTATATATACGATAAAAATGATGCAAACACATAATTGATTATATAATAACCTAAATACTTCATTTTCAATCATCTATTTGTTTCTCGTTAAAATACTGAGTAAGATATTGAAAATTGGAGAAGTTCGGTTTATATTGCATATATCGACGTTTCAGCCGGATTAGAGCGGTTTTACGTGTACATCTTCCATCGGTAAACTAAACGGAAAATCAAGAACATTTTAGTTAATTCTAATGAAAACACATTGTTTCTTATAATTTGTATTAGAAACACCATTCTCATATGTCTTTTCTTGGATCTAAATATTACGAAACCTCGCTCTATGATTTGAAGTTAAAATCCTCTAATATGGTAAAATAGTGACTTTTTTCACGTTTTTCATGTAGTTTGATATTACGTAAATATATTCATTTTTACCAATATTTCGATACTATTTCATGTAGTATCACGACATGTGAGTTGGCCTTCAAATCTCAGAATATCGCATAATATTGCATTTTAAGCTATTTTTTTTGCATTTTGTTTCCTACGAAAAATCATCGAATTTAGCAATATCTTGACGTTTATTATCTCCTTTTCCTTTATGTGATTTAAACAAAATATCATCGAATTAGGCAATATTTTGCCGTTTTTCCACGTTTTTGTGAATTTTCAATTTATTGTTATTAATTCATTAAATATACGATAAAAATGATGCAAACACATAATTGATTAGATAATAACCTTAAATACTTCATTTTCAATCATCTATTTGTTTCTCGTTAAAATGCTCAGTAAGATATTGAAAAGGGGAGAAGTTCGGGTTTTTATTGCATATATCGACGTTTCAGCCGGATTAGAGCGGTTTTACGTGTACATCTTCCATCGGTAATATAAACGGAAAATCAAGAACATTTTAGTTAATTCTAATGAAAACACATTGTTTCTTATAATTTGTATTGGAAACACCATTCTCATATGTCTTTTCTTGGATCTAAATAATACGAAACCTCGTATTATTTCAAATCAAACCCATATGATTTGAAGTTAAAATCCTCAAATATGGTAAAATAGTGACTTTTTCACGTTATTCATTTAGTTTGATATTACGTAAATATATTCATTTTACCAATATTTCGATACTATTTCATGTAGTATCACAACATGTGATTTAGCCTTCAAATCTCAGAATGTCGCATAATATTGCATTTTAAGCAAGTTTTCTTGCATTTTGTTTCGTACGAAAAATCATCGAATTTAGCAATATTTTGCCGTTTTTCCACGTTTTTGTGAATTTTCAGTTTATTGTTAATAATTCATTAAATATACGTTATAAATGATGCAAACACATAAATAATTAGATAATAACCTTAAATACTTCATTTTCAATCATCTATTTGTTTCTCGTTAAAATGCTGAGTAAGATATTGAAAAGGGGAGAAGTTCGGGTTTTTATTGCATATATCGACGTTTCAGCCGGATTAGAGCGGTTTTAAGTGTACATCTTCCATCGGTAATATAAACGGAAAATCAAGAACATTTTAGTTAATTCTAATGAAAACACATTGATTTTATCATTTGTATTGGAAACAACATTGTCATATGTATTTTCTTGGATCTAAATAATACGAAACCTCGCTCTATGATATGTAGTTAAAATCCTCAAATATGGTAAAATAGTGACTTTTTCACGTTAATCATGTAGTTTGATATTACGTAAATATATTCATTTTTACCAGTATTTCGATACTATTTCATGTAGTATCACAATATGTGATTTGGCCTTCAAATCTCAGAATGTCGTATAATATTGCATTTTAAGCAAGTTTTCTTGCATTTTGTTTCGTACGAAAAATCATCGAATTTAGCAATATTTTGACGTTTATCATCCCCTTTTCCTTTATGTGATTTAAACAAAATATCATCGAATTAGGCAATATTTTGCCGTTTTTCCACGTTTATGTGAATTTTCAGTTTATTGTTAATAATTCATTATATATACGATAAAAATGATGCAAACACATAATTGATTAGATAATAACCTTAAATATTTCATTTTCAATCATCTATTTGTTTCTCGTTAAAATACTAAGTAAGATATTGAAAAGGGGAGAAGTTCTGTTTTTATTGCATATATCGACGTTTAAGCCGGATTAGAGCGTTTTTCGTGTACATCTTCCTTCGGTAATATAAACGGAAAATCAGGAACATTTTAGTTAATTCTAATGAAAACACATTGATTTTTATCATTTTTATTGGAAACAACATTGTCATATGTCTTTTCTTGGATCTAAATAATACGAAACCTCGCTCTATGATTTGAAGTTTAAATCCTCATATATGGTAAAGTAGTGTCTTTTTTCACGTTTTTCATGTAGTGTGATTTTACGTAAGTATATTCGTTTTTACCAATATTTCGATACTATTTCATGTAGTATCACGATATGTGATTTTGCCTTCAATTCTCAGAATTTCGCATAATATTGCATTTTAAACAAGTTTTCTTGCATTTTGTTTCATACGAAAAATCATCGAATTTAGCAATATTTTGACGTTTATCATCCCCTTTTCCTTTATGTGATTTAAACAAAATATCATCGAATTAGGCAATATTTTGCCGTTTTTCCACGTTTATGTGAATTTTCAGTTTATTGTTAATAATTCATTATATATACGATAAAAATGATGCAAACACATAATTGATTAGATAATAACCTTAAATATTTCATTTTCAATCATCTATTTGTTTCTCGTTAAAATACTAAGTAAGATATTGAAAAGGGGAGAAGTTCTGTTTTTATTGCATATATCGACGTTTAAGCCGGATTAGAGCGTTTTTCGTGTACATCTTCCTTCGGTAATATAAACGGAAAATCAGGAACATTTTAGTTAATTCTAATGAAAACACATTGATTTTTATCATTTTTATTGGAAACAACATTGTCATATGTCTTTTCTTGGATCTAAATAATACGAAACCTCGCTCTATGATTTGAAGTTTAAATCCTCATATATGGTAAAGTAGTGACTTTTTTCACGTTTTTCATGTAGTGTGATTTTACGTAAGTATATTCGTTTTTACCAATATTTCGATACTATTTCATGTAGTATCACGATATGTGATTTTGCCTTCAATTCTCAGAATTTCGCATAATATTGCATTTTAAACAAGTTTTCTTGCATTTTGTTTCATACGAAAAATCATCGAATTTAGCAATATTTTCACGTTCATCATCCCCTTTTCCTTTATGTGATTTAAACAAAATATCATCGAATTAGGCAATATTTTGCCGTTTTTCCACGTTTTTGTGAATTTTCAGTTTATTGTTATTAATTCATTATATATATATGATAAAAATGATGCAAACGCATAATTGATTAGAAATTAACCTTAAATACTTTATTTTCAATCAACGATTTGTTTCTCGTTAAAATACTGAGTAGGATATTGAAAAGGGGAGAAGTTCGGTTTTTATTGCATATATCGACGTTTCAGCCGGATTAGAGCGGTTTTACGTGTACATCTTCCATCGGTATTATAAACGGAAAATCAAGAACATTTTAGTTAATTCTAATGAAAACACATTGTTTTTTATAATTTGTATTGGAAACACCATTGTCATATGTCTTTTCTTGGATCCAAATAATACGAAACCTCGCTCTATGATTTGAAGTTAAAATCCTCAAATATGGTAAAATAGTGACTTTTTCACGTTAATCATTTAGTTTGATATTACGTAAATATATTCATTTTTACCAATATTTCGATACTATTTCTTGTAGTATCACAATATGTGATTTGGCCTTCAAATCTCAGAATGACGCATAATATTGCATTTTAAGCAAGTTTTCTTGCATTTTGTTTCGTACGAAAAATCATCGAATTTAGCAATATTTTGACGTTTATCATCTCCTCTCCCTTTATGTGATTTAAACAAAATATCATCGAATTAGGCAATATTTTGCCGTTTTTCCACGTTTTTGTGAATTTTCAGTTTATTGTTATTAATTCATTAAATATACGATAAAAATGATGCAAACACATAATTGATTATATAATAACCTTAAATACTTCATTTTCAATCATCTATTTGTTTCTCGTTAAAATACTGAGTAGGATATTGAAAAGGGGAGAAGTTCTGTTTTTATTGCATATATCGACGTTTAAGCCGGATTAGAGCGTTTTTCGTGTACATCTTCCTTCGGTAATATAAACGGAAAATCAGGAACATTTTAGTTAATTCTAATGAAAACACATTGATTTTTATCATTTTTATTGGAAACAACATTGTCATATGTCTTTTCTTGGATCTAAATAATACGAAACCTCGCTCTATGATTTGAAGTTTAAATCCTCATATATGGTAAAGTAGTGACTTTTTTCACGTTTTTCATGTAGTGTGATTTTACGTAAGTATATTCGTTTTTACCAATATTTCGATACTATTTCATGTAGTATCACGATATGTGATTTTGCCTTCAATTCTCAGAATTTCGCATAATATTGCATTTTAAACAAGTTTTCTTGCATTTTGTTTCATACGAAAAATCATCGAATTTAGCAATATTTTCACGTTCATCATCCCCTTTTCCTTTATGTGATTTAAACAAAATATCATCGAATTAGGCAATATTTTGCCGTTTTTCCACGTTTTTGTGAATTTTCAATTTATTGTTATTAATTCATTAAATATACGATAAAAATGATGCAAACACATAATTGATTAGATAATAACCTTAAATACTTCATTTTCAATCATCTATTTGTTTCTCGTTAAAATGCTGAGTAAGATATTGAAAAGGGGAGAAGTTCGGGTTTTTATTGCATATATCGACGTTTCAGCCGGATTAGAGCGGTTTTACGTGTACATCTTCCATCGGTAATATAAACGGAAAATCAAGAACATTTTAGTTAATTCTAATGAAAACACATTGTTTCTTATAATTTGTATTGGAAACACCATTCTCATATGTCTTTTCTTGGATCTAAATAATACGAAACCTCGCTCTATGATTTGAAGTTAAAATCCTCAAATATGGTAAAATAGTGACTTTTTCACGTTATTCATTTAGTTTGATATTACGTAAATATATTCATTTTACCAATATTTCGATACTATTTCATGTAGTATCACAACATGTGATTTAGCCTTCAAATCTCAGAATGTCGCATAATATTGCATTTTAAGCAAGTTTTCTTGCATTTTGTTTCGTACGAAAAATCATCGAATTTAGCAATATTTTGCCGTTTTTCCACGTTTTTGTGAATTTTCAGTTTATTGTTAATAATTCATTAAATATACGTTATAAATGATGCAAACACATAAATAATTAGATAATAACCTTAAATACTTCATTTTCAATCATCTATTTCTTTCTCGTTAAAATACTGAGAAAGATATTGAAAAGGGGAGAAGTTCTGTTTTTATTGCATATATCGACGTTTAAGCCGGATTAGAGCGTTTTTCGAGTACATCTTCCATCGGTAATATAAACGGAAAATCAGGAACATTTTAGTTAGTTAATTTTAATGAAAACACATTGATTTTTATCATTTTTATTGGAAACAACTTTGTCATATGTCTTTTCTTGGACCTAATAATACGAAACCTCGCTCTATGATTTGAAGTTTAAATCCTCATATATGGTAAAGTAGTGACTTTTTTCACGTTTTTCATGCAGTGTGATTTTACGTAAGTAAATTCGTTTTTACCAATATTTCGATACTATTTCATGTAGTATCACGATATGTGATTTTGCCTTCAATTCTCAGAATTTCGCATAATATTGCATTTTAAGCAAGTTTTCTTGCATTTTGTTTCCTACGAAAAATCATCGAATTTAGCAATATTTTCACGTTCATCATCCCCTTTTCCTTTATGTGATTTAAACAAAATATCATCGAATTAGGCAATATTTTGCCGTTTTTCCACGTTTTTGTGAATTTTCAGTTTATTGTTATTAATTCATTATATATACGATAAAAATGATGCAAACACATAATTGATTAGAAATTAACCTTAAATACTTTATTTTCAATCAACCATATGTTTCTCGTTAAAATACTGAGATATTGAAAAGGGGAGAAGTTCGGTTTTTATTGCATATATCGACGTTTCAGCCGGATTAGAGCGGTTTTACGTGTACATCTTCCATCGGTAATATAAACGGAAAATCAGGAACATTTTAGTTAATTCTAATGAAAACACATTGATTTTTATCATTTGTATTGGAAACAACATTGTCATATGTCTTTTCTTGGATCTAAATAATACGAAACCTCGCTCTATGATTTGAAGTTAAAATCCTCAAATATGGTAAAATAGTGACTTTTTTCACGTTTTTCATGTAGTTTGATATTACGTAAATATATTCATTTTTACCAATATTTCGATACTATTTCATGTAGTATCACGATATGTGAGTTGGCCTTCAAATCTCAGAATATCGCATAAAATTGCATTTTAAGCTATTTTTTTTGCATTTTGTTTCGTACGAAAAATCATCGAATTTAGCAATATTTTGACGTTTATTATCTCCTTTTCCTTTGTGTGATTTAAACAAAATATCATCGAATTAGGCAATATTTTGCCGTTTTTCCACGTTTTTGTGAATTTTCAGTTTTTTGTTATTAATTCATTAAATAGACGATAAAAATGATGCAAACACATAATTGATTAGATAATAACCTTAAATACTTCATTTTCAATCATCTATTTGTTTCTCGTTAAAATGCTGAGTAAGATATTGAAAAGGGGAGAAGTTCGGGTTTTTATTGCATATATCGACGTTTCAGCCGGATTAGAGCGGTTTTAAGTGTACATCTTCCATCGGTAATATAAACGGAAAATCAAGAACATTTTAGTTAATTCTAATGAAAACACATTGATTTTTATCATTTGTATTGGAAACAACATTGTCATATGTATTTTCTTGGATCTAAATAATACGAAACCTCGCTCTATGATATGTAGTTAAAATCCTCAAATATGGTAAAATAGTGACTTTTTCACGTTAATCATGTAGTTTGATATTACGTAAATATATTCATTTTTACCAGTATTTCGATACTATTTCATGTAGTATCACAATATGTGATTTGGCCTTCAAATCTCAGAATGTCGTATAATATTGCATTTTAAGCAAGTTTTCTTGCATTTTGTTTCGTACGAAAAATCATCGAATTTAGCAATATTTTGACGTTTATCATCCCCTTTTCCTTTATGTGATTTAAACAAAATATCATCGAATTAGGCAATATTTTGCCGTTTTTCCACGTTTATGTGAATTTTCAGTTTATTGTTAATAATTCATTATATATACGATAAAAATGATGCAAACACATAATTGATTAGATAATAACCTTAAATATTTCATTTTCAATCATCTATTTGTTTCTCGTTAAAATACTAAGTAAGATATTGAAAAGGGGAGAAGTTCTGTTTTTATTGCATATATCGACGTTTAAGCCGGATTAGAGCGTTTTTCGTGTACATCTTCCTTCGGTAATATAAACGGAAAATCAGGAACATTTTAGTTAATTCTAATGAAAACACATTGATTTTTATCATTTTTATTGGAAACAACATTGTCATATGTCTTTTCTTGGATCTAAATAATACGAAACCTCGCTCTATGATTTGAAGTTTAAATCCTCATATATGGTAAAGTAGTGACTTTTTTCACGTTTTTCATGTAGTGTGATTTTACGTAAGTATATTCGTTTTTACCAATATTTCGATACTATTTCATGTAGTATCACGATATGTGATTTTGCCTTCAATTCTCAGAATTTCGCATAATATTGCATTTTAAACAAGTTTTCTTGCATTTTGTTTCATACGAAAAATCATCGAATTTAGCAATATTTTCACGTTCATCATCCCCTTTTCCTTTATGTGATTTAAACAAAATATCATCGAATTAGGCAATATTTTGCCGTTTTTCCACGTTTTTGTGAATTTTCAGTTTATTGTTATTAATTCATTATATATATATGATAAAAATGATGCAAACGCATAATTGATTAGAAATTAACCTTAAATACTTTATTTTCAATCAACGATTTGTTTCTCGTTAAAATACTGAGTAGGATATTGAAAAGGGGAGAAGTTCGGTTTTTATTGCATATATCGACGTTTCAGCCGGATTAGAGCGGTTTTACGTGTACATCTTCCATCGGTATTATAAACGGAAAATCAAGAACATTTTAGTTAATTCTAATGAAAACACATTGTTTTTTATAATTTGTATTGGAAACACCATTGTCATATGTCTTTTCTTGGATCCAAATAATACGAAACCTCGCTCTATGATATGCAGTTAAAATCCTCAAATATGGTAAAATAGTGACTTTTTCACGTTAATCATGTAGTTTGATATTACGTAAATATATTCATTTTTACCAGTATTTCGATACTATTTCATGTAGTATCACAATATGTGATTTGGCCTTCAAATCTCAGAATGTCGTATAATATTGCATTTTAAGCAAGTTTTCTTGCATTTTGTTTCGTACGAAAAATCATCGAATTTAGCAATATTTTGACGTTTATCATCCCCTTTTCCTTTATGTGATTTAAACAAAATATCATCGAATTAGGCAATATTTTGCCGTTTTTCCACGTTTATGTGAATTTTCAGTTTATTGTTAATAATTCATTATATATACGATAAAAATGATGCAAACACATAATTGATTAGATAATAACCTTAAATATTTCATTTTCAATCATCTATTTGTTTCTCGTTAAAATACTAAGTAAGATATTGAAAAGGGGAGAAGTTCTGTTTTTATTGCATATATCGACGTTTAAGCCGGATTAGAGCGTTTTTCGTGTACATCTTCCTTCGGTAATATAAACGGAAAATCAGGAACATTTTAGTTAATTCTAATGAAAACACATTGATTTTTATCATTTTTATTGGAAACAACATTGTCATATGTCTTTTCTTGGATCTAAATAATACGAAACCTCGCTCTATGATTTGAAGTTTAAATCCTCATATATGGTAAAGTAGTGACTTTTTTCACGTTTTTCATGTAGTGTGATTTTACGTAAGTATATTCGTTTTTACCAATATTTCGATACTATTTCATGTAGTATCACGATATGTGATTTTGCCTTCAATTCTCAGAATTTCGCATAATATTGCATTTTAAACAAGTTTTCTTGCATTTTGTTTCATACGAAAAATCATCGAATTTAGCAATATTTTCACGTTCATCATCCCCTTTTCCTTTATGTGATTTAAACAAAATATCATCGAATTAGGCAATATTTTGCCGTTTTTCCACGTTTTTGTGAATTTTCAGTTTATTGTTATTAATTCATTATATATATATGATAAAAATGATGCAAACGCATAATTGATTAGAAATTAACCTTAAATACTTTATTTTCAATCAACGATTTGTTTCTCGTTAAAATACTGAGTAGGATATTGAAAAGGGGAGAAGTTCGGTTTTTATTGCATATATCGACGTTTCAGCCGGATTAGAGCGGTTTTACGTGTACATCTTCCATCGGTATTATAAACGGAAAATCAAGAACATTTTAGTTAATTCTAATGAAAACACATTGTTTTTTATAATTTGTATTGGAAACACCATTGTCATATGTCTTTTCTTGGATCCAAATAATACGAAACCTCGCTCTAAGATTTGAAGTTAAAATCCTCAAATATGGTAAAATAGTGACTTTTTCACGTTAATCATTTAGTTTGATATTACGTAAATATATTCATTTTTACCAATATTTCGATACTATTTCTTGTAGTATCACAATATGTGATTTGGCCTTCAAATCTCAGAATGACGCATAATATTGCATTTTAAGCAAGTTTTCTTGCATTTTGTTTCGTACGAAAAATCATCGAATTTAGCAATATTTTGACGTTTATCATCTCCTCTCCCTTTATGTGATTTAAACAAAATATCATCGAATTAGGCAATATTTTGCCGTTTTTCCACGTTTTTGTGAATTTTCAGTTTATTGTTATTAATTCATTAAATATACGATAAAAATGATGCAAACACATAATTGATTATATAATAACCTTAAATACTTCATTTTCAATCATCTATTTGTTTCTCGTTAAAATACTGAGTAGGATATTGAAAAGGGGAGTTCTGTTTTTATTGCATATATCGACGTTTAAGCCGGATTAGAGCGTTTTTCGTGTACATCTTCCTTCGGTAATATAAACGGAAAATCAGGAACATTTTAGTTAATTCTAATGAAAACACATTGATTTTTATCATTTTTATTGGAAACAACATTGTCATATGTCTTTTCTTGGATCTAAATAATACGAAACCTCGCTCTATGATTTGAAGTTTAAATCCTCATATATGGTAAAGTAGTGACTTTTTTCACGTTTTTCATGTAGTGTGATTTTACGTAAGTATATTCGTTTTTACCAATATTTCGATACTATTTCATGTAGTATCACGATATGTGATTTTGCCTTCAATTCTCAGAATTTCGCATAATATTGCATTTTAAACAAGTTTTCTTGCATTTTGTTTCATACGAAAAATCATCGAATTTAGCAATATTTTCACGTTCATCATCCCCTTTTCCTTTATGTGATTTAAACAAAATATCATCGAATTAGGCAATATTTTGCCGTTTTTCCATGTTTTTGTGAATTTTCAATTTATTGTTATTAATTCATTAAATATACGATAAAAATGATGCAAACACATAATTGATTAGATAATAACCTTAAATACTTCATTTTCAATCATCTATTTGTTTCTCGTTAAAATGCTGAGTAAGATATTGAAAAGGGGAGAAGTTCGGGTTTTTATTGCATATATCGACGTTTCAGCCGGATTAGAGCGGTTTTACGTGTACATCTTCCATCGGTAATATAAACGGAAAATCAAGAACATTTTAGTTAATTCTAATGAAAACACATTGTTTCTTATAATTTGTATTGGAAACACCATTCTCATATGTCTTTTCTTGGATCTAAATAATACGAAACCTCGCTCTATGATTTGAAGTTAAAATCCTCAAATATGGTAAAATAGTGACTTTTTCACGTTATTCATTTAGTTTGATATTACGTAAATATATTCATTTTACCAATATTTCGATACTATTTCTTGTAGTATCACAACATGTGATTTAGCCTTCAAATCTCAGAATGTCGCATAATATTGCATTTTAAGCAAGTTTTCTTGCATTTTGTTTCGTACGAAAAATCATCGAATTTAGCAATATTTTGCCGTTTTTCCACGTTTTTGTGAATTTTCAGTTTATTGTTAATAATTCATTAAATATACGTTATAAATGATGCAAACACATAAATAATTAGATAATAACCTTAAATACTTCATTTTCAATCATCTATTTCTTTCTCGTTAAAATACTGAGAAAGATATTGAAAAGGGGAGAAGTTCTGTTTTTATTGCATATATCGACGTTTAAGCCGGATTAGAGCGTTTTTCGAGTACATCTTCCATCGGTAATATAAACGGAAAATCAGGAACATTTTAGTTAATTTTAATGAAAACACATTGATTTTTATCATTTTTATTGGAAACAACATTGTCATATGTCTTTTCTTGGACCTAATAATACGAAACCTCGCTCTATGATTTGAAGTTTAAATCCTCATATATGGTAAAGTAGTGACTTTTTTCACGTTTTTCATGTAGTGTGATTTTACGTAAGTAAATTCGTTTTTACCAATATTTCGATACTATTTCATGTAGTATCACGATATGTGATTTTGCCTTCAATTCTCAGAATTTCGCATAATATTGCATTTTAAGCAAGTTTTCTTGCATTTTGTTTCCTACGAAAAATCATCGAATTTAGCAATATTTTCACGTTCATCATCCCCTTTTCCTTTATGTGATTTAAACAAAATATCATCGAATTAGGCAATATTTTGCCGTTTTTCCACGTTTTTGTGAATTTTCAGTTTATTGTTATTAATTCATTATATATACGATAAAAATGATGCAAACACATAATTGATTAGAAATTAACCTTAAATACTTTATTTTCAATCAACCATATGTTTCTCGTTAAAATACTGAGATATTGAAAAGGGGAGAAGTTCGGTTTTTATTGCATATATCGACGTTTCAGCCGGATTAGCGCGGTTTTACGTGTACATCTTCCATCGGTAATATAAACGGAAAATCAGGAACATTTTAGTTAATTCTAATGAAAACACATTGATTTTTATCATTTGTATTGGAAACAACATTGTCATATGTCTTTTCTTGGATCTAAATAATACGAAACCTCGCTCTATGATTTGAAGTTAAAATCCTCAAATATGGTAAAATAGTGACTTTTTTCACGTTTTTCATGTAGTTTGATATTACGTAAATATATTCATTTTTACCAATATTTCGATACTATTTCATGTAGTATCACGATATGTGAGTTGGCCTTCAAATCTCAGAATATCGCATAAAATTGCATTTTAAGCTATTTTTTTTGCATTTTGTTTCGTACGAAAAATCATCGAATTTAGCAATATTTTGACGTTTATTATCTCCTTTTCCTTTGTGTGATTTAAACAAAATATCATCGAATTAGGCAATATTTTGCCGTTTTTCCATGTTTTTGTGAATTTTCAATTTATTGTTATTAATTCATTAAATATACGATAAAAATGATGCAAACACATAATTGATTAGATAATAACCTTAAATACTTCATTTTCAATCATCTATTTGTTTCTCGTTAAAATGCTGAGTAAGATATTGAAAAGGGGAGAAGTTCGGGTTTTTATTGCATATATCGACGTTTCAGCCGGATTAGAGCGGTTTTACGTGTACATCTTCCATCGGTAATATAAACGGAAAATCAAGAACATTTTAGTTAATTCTAATGAAAACACATTGTTTCTTATAATTTGTATTGGAAACACCATTCTCATATGTCTTTTCTTGGATCTAAATAATACGAAACCTCGCTCTATGATTTGAAGTTAAAATCCTCAAATATGGTAAAATAGTGACTTTTTCACGTTATTCATTTAGTTTGATATTACGTAAATATATTCATTTTACCAATATTTCGATACTATTTCTTGTAGTATCACAACATGTGATTTAGCCTTCAAATCTCAGAATGTCGCATAATATTGCATTTTAAGCAAGTTTTCTTGCATTTTGTTTCGTACGAAAAATCATCGAATTTAGCAATATTTTGCCGTTTTTCCACGTTTTTGTGAATTTTCAGTTTATTGTTAATAATTCATTAAATATACGTTATAAATGATGCAAACACATAAATAATTAGATAATAACCTTAAATACTTCATTTTCAATCATCTATTTCTTTCTCGTTAAAATACTGAGAAAGATATTGAAAAGGGGAGAAGTTCTGTTTTTATTGCATATATCGACGTTTAAGCCGGATTAGAGCGTTTTTCGAGTACATCTTCCATCGGTAATATAAACGGAAAATCAGGAACATTTTAGTTAATTTTAATGAAAACACATTGATTTTTATCATTTTTATTGGAAACAACATTGTCATATGTCTTTTCTTGGACCTAATAATACGAAACCTCGCTCTATGATTTGAAGTTTAAATCCTCATATATGGTAAAGTAGTGACTTTTTTCACGTTTTTCATGTAGTGTGATTTTACGTAAGTAAATTCGTTTTTACCAATATTTCGATACTATTTCATGTAGTATCACGATATGTGATTTTGCCTTCAATTCTCAGAATTTCGCATAATATTGCATTTTAAGCAAGTTTTCTTGCATTTTGTTTCCTACGAAAAATCATCGAATTTAGCAATATTTTCACGTTCATCATCCCCTTTTCCTTTATGTGATTTAAACAAAATATCATCGAATTAGGCAATATTTTGCCGTTTTTCCACGTTTTTGTGAATTTTCAGTTTATTGTTATTAATTCATTATATATACGATAAAAATGATGCAAACACATAATTGATTAGAAATTAACCTTAAATACTTTATTTTCAATCAACCATATGTTTCTCGTTAAAATACTGAGATATTGAAAAGGGGAGAAGTTCGGTTTTTATTGCATATATCGACGTTTCAGCCGGATTAGCGCGGTTTTACGTGTACATCTTCCATCGGTAATATAAACGGAAAATCAGGAACATTTTAGTTAATTCTAATGAAAACACATTGATTTTTATCATTTGTATTGGAAACAACATTGTCATATGTCTTTTCTTGGATCTAAATAATACGAAACCTCGCTCTATGATTTGAAGTTAAAATCCTCAAATATGGTAAAATAGTGACTTTTTTCACGTTTTTCATGTAGTTTGATATTACGTAAATATATTCATTTTTACCAATATTTCGATACTATTTCATGTAGTATCACGATATGTGAGTTGGCCTTCAAATCTCAGAATATCGCATAAAATTGCATTTTAAGCTATTTTTTTTGCATTTTGTTTCGTACGAAAAATCATCGAATTTAGCAATATTTTGACGTTTATTATCTCCTTTTCCTTTGTGTGATTTAAACAAAATATCATCGAATTAGGCAATATTTTGCCGTTTTTCCACGTTTTTGTGAATTTTCAGTTTTTTGTTATTAATTCATTAAATAGACGATAAAAATGATGCAAACACATAATTGATTAGATAATAACCTTAAATACTTCATTTTCAATCATCTATTTGTTTCTCGTTAAAATGCTGAGTAAGATATTGAAAAGGGGAGAAGTTCGGGTTTTTATTGCATATATCGACGTTTCAGCCGGATTAGAGCGGTTTTAAGTGTACATCTTCCATCGGTAATATAAACGGAAAATCAAGAACATTTTAGTTAATTCTAATGAAAACACATTGATTTTTATCATTTGTATTGGAAACAACATTGTCATATGTATTTTCTTGGATCTAAATAATACGAAACCTCGCTCTATGATATGTAGTTAAAATCCTCAAATATGGTAAAATAGTGACTTTTTCACGTTAATCATGTAGTTTGATATTACGTAAATATATTCATTTTTACCAGTATTTCGATACTATTTCATGTAGTATCACAATATGTGATTTGGCCTTCAAATCTCAGAATGTCGTATAATATTGCATTTTAAGCAAGTTTTCTTGCATTTTGTTTCGTACGAAAAATCATCGAATTTAGCAATATTTTGACGTTTATCATCCCCTTTTCCTTTATGTGATTTAAACAAAATATCATCGAATTAGGCAATATTTTGCCGTTTTTCCACGTTTATGTGAATTTTCAGTTTATTGTTAATAATTCATTATATATACGATAAAAATGATGCAAACACATAATTGATTAGATAATAACCTTAAATATTTCATTTTCAATCATCTATTTGTTTCTCGTTAAAATACTAAGTAAGATATTGAAAAGGGGAGAAGTTCTGTTTTTATTGCATATATCGACGTTTAAGCCGGATTAGAGCGTTTTTCGTGTACATCTTCCTTCGGTAATATAAACGGAAAATCAGGAACATTTTAGTTAATTCTAATGAAAACACATTGATTTTCATCATTTTTATTGGAAACAACATTGTCATATGTCTTTTCTTGGATCTAAATAATACGAAACCTCGCTCTATGATTTGAAGTTTAAATCCTCATATATGGTAAAGTAGTGACTTTTTTCACGTTTTTCATGTAGTGTGATTTTACGTAAGTATATTCGTTTTTACCAATATTTCGATACTATTTCATGTAGTATCACGATATGTGATTTTGCCTTCAATTCTCAGAATTTCGCATAATGTTGCATTTTAAACAAGTTTTCTTGCATTTTGTTTCATACGAAAAATCATCGAATTTAGCAATATTTTCACGTTCATCATCCCCGTTTCCTTTATGTGATTTAAACAAAATATCATCGAATTAGGCAATATTTTGCCGTTTTTCCACGTTTTTGTGAATTTTCAGTTTATTGTTATTAATTCATTATATATACGATAAAAATGATGCAAACACATAATTGATTAGAAATTAACCTTAAATACTTTATTTTCAATCAACCATATGTTTCTCGTTAAAATACTGAGATATTGAAAAGGGGAGAAGTTCGGTTTTTATTGCATATATCGACGTTTCAGCCGGATTAGAGCGGTTTTACGTGTACATCTTCCATCGGTAATATAAACGGAAAATCAGGAACATTTTAGTTAATTCTAATGAAAACACATTGATTTTTATCATTTGTATTGGAAACAACATTGTCATATGTCTTTTCTTGGATCTAAATAATACGAAACCTCGCTCTATGATTTGAACTTAAAATCCTCAAATATGGTAAAATAGTGACTTTTTTCACGTTTTTCATGTAGTTTGATATTACGTAAATATATTCATTTTCACCAATATTTCGATACTATTTCATGTAGTATCACGATATGTGAGTTGGCCTTCAAATCTCAGAATATCGCATAAAATTGCATTTTAAGCTATTTTTTTTGCATTTTGTTTCGTACGAAAATCATCGAATTTAGCAATATTTTGACGTTTATTATCTCCTTTTCCTTTGTGTGATTTAAACAAAATATCATCGAATTAGGCAATATTTTGCCGTTTTTCCACGTTTTTGTGAATTTTCAGTTTTTTGTTATTAATTCATTAAATAGACGATAAAATTTACATAATTGATTAGATAAACACATAATTGATTAGATAATAACCTTAAATACTTCATTTTCAATCATCTATTTGTTTCTCGTTAAAATGCTGAGTAAGATATTGAAAAGGGGAGAAGTTCGGGTTTTTATTGCATATATCGACGTTTCAGCCGGATTAGAGCGGTTTTAAGTGTACATCTTCCATCGGTAATATAAACGGAAAATCAAGAACATTTTAGTTAATTCTAATGAAAACACATTGATTTTTATCATTTGTATTGGAAACAACATTGTCATATGTATTTTCTTGGATCGAAATAATACGAAACCTCGCTCTATGATATGTAGTTAAAATCCTCAAATATGGTAAAATAGTGACTTTTTCACGTTAATCATGTAGTTTGATATTACGTAAATATATTCATTTTTACCAGTATTTCGATACTATTTCATGTAGTATCACAATATGTGATTTGGCCTTCAAATCTCAGAATGTCGTATAATATTGCATTTTAAGCAAGTTTTCTTGCATTTTGTTTCGTACGAAAAATCATCGAATTTAGCAATATTTTGACGTTTATCATCCCCTTTTCCTTTATGTGATTTAAACAAAATATCATCGAATTAGGCAATATTTTGCCGTTTTTCCACGTTTATGTGAATTTTCAGTTTATTGTTAATAATTCATTATATATACGATAAAAATGATGCAAACACATAATTGATTAGATAATAACCTTAAATATTTCATTTTCAATCATCTATTTGTTTCTCGTTAAAATACTAAGTAAGATATTGAAAAGGGGAGAAGTTCTGTTTTTATTGCATATATCGACGTTTAAGCCGGATTAGAGCGTTTTTCGTGTACATCTTCCTTCGGTAATATAAACGGAAAATCAGGAACATTTTAGTTAATTCTAATGAAAACACATTGATTTTTATCATTTTTATTGGAAACAACATTGTCATATGTCTTTTCTTGGATCTAAATAATACGAAACCTCGCTCTATGATTTGAAGTTTAAATCCTCATATATGGTAAAGTAGTGACTTTTTTCACGTTTTTCATGTAGTGTGATTTTACGTAAGTATATTCGTTTTTACCAATATTTCGATACTATTTCATGTAGTATCACGATATGTGATTTTGCCTTCAATTCTCAGAATTTCGCATAATATTGCATTTTAAACAAGTTTTCTTGCATTTTGTTTCATACGAAAAATCATCGAATTTAGCAATATTTTCACGTTCATCATCCCCTTTTCCTTTATGTGATTTAAACAAAATATCATCGAATTAGGCAATATTTTGCCGTTTTTCCACGTTTTTGTGAATTTTCAGTTTATTGTTATTAATTCATTATATATATATGATAAAAATGATGCAAACGCATAATTGATTAGAAATTAACCTTAAATACTTTATTTTCAATCAACGATTTGTTTCTCGTTAAAATACTGAGTAGGATATTGAAAAGGGGAGAAGTTCGGTTTTTATTGCATATATCGACGTTTCAGCCGGATTAGAGCGGTTTTACGTGTACATCTTCCATCGGTATTATAAACGGAAAATCAAGAACATTTTAGTTAATTCTAATGAAAACACATTGTTTTTTATAATTTGTATTGGAAACACCATTGTCATATGTCTTTTCTTGGATCCAAATAATACGAAACCTCGCTCTATGATATGCAGTTAAAATCCTCAAATATGGTAAAATAGTGACTTTTTCACGTTAATCATGTAGTTTGATATTACGTAAATATATTCATTTTTACCAGTATTTCGATACTATTTCATGTAGTATCACAATATGTGATTTGGCCTTCAAATCTCAGAATGTCGTATAATATTGCATTTTAAGCAAGTTTTCTTGCATTTTGTTTCGTACGAAAAATCATCGAATTTAGCAATATTTTGACGTTTATCATCCCCTTTTCCTTTATGTGATTTAAACAAAATATCATCGAATTAGGCAATATTTTGCCGTTTTTCCACGTTTATGTGAATTTTCAGTTTATTGTTAATAATTCATTATATATACGATAAAAATGATGCAAACACATAATTGATTAGATAATAACCTTAAATATTTCATTTTCAATCATCTATTTGTTTCTCGTTAAAATACTAAGTAAGATATTGAAAAGGGGAGAAGTTCTGTTTTTATTGCATATATCGACGTTTAAGCCGGATTAGAGCGTTTTTCGTGTACATCTTCCTTCGGTAATATAAACGGAAAATCAGGAACATTTTAGTTAATTCTAATGAAAACACATTGATTTTTATCATTTTTATTGGAAACAACATTGTCATATGTCTTTTCTTGGATCTAAATAATACGAAACCTCGCTCTATGATTTGAAGTTTAAATCCTCATATATGGTAAAGTAGTGACTTTTTTCATGTAGTGTGATTTTACGTAAGTATATTCGTTTTTACCAATATTTCGATACTATTTCATGTAGTATCACGATATGTGATTTTGCCTTCAATTCTCAGAATTTCGCATAATATTGCATTTTAAACAAGTTTTCTTGCATTTTGTTTCATACGAAAAATCATCGAATTTAGCAATATTTTCACGTTCATCATCCCCTTTTCCTTTATGTGATTTAAACAAAATATCATCGAATTAGGCAATATTTTGCCGTTTTTCCACGTTTTTGTGAATTTTCAGTTTATTGTTATTAATTCATTATATATATATGATAAAAATGATGCAAACGCATAATTGATTAGAAATTAACCTTAAATACTTTATTTTCAATCAACGATTTGTTTCTCGTTAAAATACTGAGTAGGATATTGAAAAGGGGAGAAGTTCGGTTTTTATTGCATATATCGACGTTTCAGCCGGATTAGAGCGGTTTTACGTGTACATCTTCCATCGGTATTATAAACGGAAAATCAAGAACATTTTAGTTAATTCTAATGAAAACACATTGTTTTTTATAATTTGTATTGGAAACACCATTGTCATATGTCTTTTCTTGGATCCAAATAATACGAAACCTCGCTCTAAGATTTGAAGTTAAAATCCTCAAATATGGTAAAATAGTGACTTTTTCACGTTAATCATTTAGTTTGATATTACGTAAATATATTCATTTTTACCAATATTTCGATACTATTTCTTGTAGTATCACAATATGTGATTTGGCCTTCAAATCTCAGAATGACGCATAATATTGCATTTTAAGCAAGTTTTCTTGCATTTTGTTTCGTACGAAAAATCATCGAATTTAGCAATATTTTGACGTTTATCATCTCCTCTCCCTTTATGTGATTTAAACAAAATATCATCGAATTAGGCAATATTTTGCCGTTTTTCCACGTTTTTGTGAATTTTCAGTTTATTGTTATTAATTCATTAAATATACGATAAAAATGATGCAAACACATAATTGATTATATAATAACCTTAAATACTTCATTTTCAATCATCTATTTGTTTCTCGTTAAAATACTGAGTAGGATATTGAAAAGGGGAGTTCTGTTTTTATTGCATATATCGACGTTTAAGCCGGATTAGAGCGTTTTTCGTGTACATCTTCCTTCGGTAATATAAACGGAAAATCAGGAACATTTTAGTTAATTCTAATGAAAACACATTGATTTTTATCATTTTTATTGGAAACAACATTGTCATATGTCTTTTCTTGGATCTAAATAATACGAAACCTCGCTCTATGATTTGAAGTTTAAATCCTCATATATGGTAAAGTAGTGACTTTTTTCACGTTTTTCATGTAGTGTGATTTTACGTAAGTATATTCGTTTTTACCAATATTTCGATACTATTTCATGTAGTATCACGATATGTGATTTTGCCTTCAATTCTCAGAATTTCGCATAATATTGCATTTTAAACAAGTTTTCTTGCATTTTGTTTCATACGAAAAATCATCGAATTTAGCAATATTTTCACGTTCATCATCCCCTTTTCCTTTATGTGATTTAAACAAAATATCATCGAATTAGGCAATATTTTGCCGTTTTTCCATGTTTTTGTGAATTTTCAATTTATTGTTATTAATTCATTAAATATACGATAAAAATGATGCAAACACATAATTGATTAGATAATAACCTTAAATACTTCATTTTCAATCATCTATTTGTTTCTCGTTAAAATGCTGAGTAAGATATTGAAAAGGGGAGAAGTTCGGGTTTTTATTGCATATATCGACGTTTCAGCCGGATTAGAGCGGTTTTACGTGTACATCTTCCATCGGTAATATAAACGGAAAATCAAGAACATTTTAGTTAATTCTAATGAAAACACATTGTTTCTTATAATTTGTATTGGAAACACCATTCTCATATGTCTTTTCTTGGATCTAAATAATACGAAACCTCGCTCTATGATTTGAAGTTAAAATCCTCAAATATGGTAAAATAGTGACTTTTTCACGTTATTCATTTAGTTTGATATTACGTAAATATATTCATTTTACCAATATTTCGATACTATTTCTTGTAGTATCACAACATGTGATTTAGCCTTCAAATCTCAGAATGTCGCATAATATTGCATTTTAAGCAAGTTTTCTTGCATTTTGTTTCGTACGAAAAATCATCGAATTTAGCAATATTTTGCCGTTTTTCCACGTTTTTGTGAATTTTCAGTTTATTGTTAATAATTCATTAAATATACGTTATAAATGATGCAAACACATAAATAATTAGATAATAACCTTAAATACTTCATTTTCAATCATCTATTTCTTTCTCGTTAAAATACTGAGAAAGATATTGAAAAGGGGAGAAGTTCTGTTTTTATTGCATATATCGACGTTTAAGCCGGATTAGAGCGTTTTTCGAGTACATCTTCCATCGGTAATATAAACGGAAAATCAGGAACATTTTAGTTAATTTTAATGAAAACACATTGATTTTTATCATTTTTATTGGAAACAACATTGTCATATGTCTTTTCTTGGACCTAATAATACGAAACCTCGCTCTATGATTTGAAGTTTAAATCCTCATATATGGTAAAGTAGTGACTTTTTTCACGTTTTTCATGTAGTGTGATTTTACGTAAGTAAATTCGTTTTTACCAATATTTCGATACTATTTCATGTAGTATCACGATATGTGATTTTGCCTTCAATTCTCAGAATTTCGCATAATATTGCATTTTAAGCAAGTTTTCTTGCATTTTGTTTCCTACGAAAAATCATCGAATTTAGCAATATTTTCACGTTCATCATCCCCTTTTCCTTTATGTGATTTAAACAAAATATCATCGAATTAGGCAATATTTTGCCGTTTTTCCACGTTTTTGTGAATTTTCAGTTTATTGTTATTAATTCATTATATATACGATAAAAATGATGCAAACACATAATTGATTAGAAATTAACCTTAAATACTTTATTTTCAATCAACCATATGTTTCTCGTTAAAATACTGAGATATTGAAAAGGGGAGAAGTTCGGTTTTTATTGCATATATCGACGTTTCAGCCGGATTAGCGCGGTTTTACGTGTACATCTTCCATCGGTAATATAAACGGAAAATCAGGAACATTTTAGTTAATTCTAATGAAAACACATTGATTTTTATCATTTGTATTGGAAACAACATTGTCATATGTCTTTTCTTGGATCTAAATAATACGAAACCTCGCTCTATGATTTGAAGTTAAAATCCTCAAATATGGTAAAATAGTGACTTTTTTCACGTTTTTCATGTAGTTTGATATTACGTAAATATATTCATTTTTACCAATATTTCGATACTATTTCATGTAGTATCACGATATGTGAGTTGGCCTTCAAATCTCAGAATATCGCATAAAATTGCATTTTAAGCTATTTTTTTTGCATTTTGTTTCGTACGAAAAATCATCGAATTTAGCAATATTTTGACGTTTATTATCTCCTTTTCCTTTGTGTGATTTAAACAAAATATCATCGAATTAGGCAATATTTTGCCGTTTTTCCACGTTTTTGTGAATTTTCAGTTTTTTGTTATTAATTCATTAAATAGACGATAAAAATGATGCAAACACATAATTGATTAGATAATAACCTTAAATACTTCATTTTCAATCATCTATTTGTTTCTCGTTAAAATGCTGAGTAAGATATTGAAAAGGGGAGAAGTTCGGGTTTTTATTGCATATATCGACGTTTCAGCCGGATTAGAGCGGTTTTAAGTGTACATCTTCCATCGGTAATATAAACGGAAAATCAAGAACATTTTAGTTAATTCTAATGAAAACACATTGATTTTTATCATTTGTATTGGAAACAACATTGTCATATGTATTTTCTTGGATCTAAATAATACGAAACCTCGCTCTATGATATGTAGTTAAAATCCTCAAATATGGTAAAATAGTGACTTTTTCACGTTAATCATGTAGTTTGATATTACGTAAATATATTCATTTTTACCAGTATTTCGATACTATTTCATGTAGTATCACAATATGTGATTTGGCCTTCAAATCTCAGAATGTCGTATAATATTGCATTTTAAGCAAGTTTTCTTGCATTTTGTTTCGTACGAAAAATCATCGAATTTAGCAATATTTTGACGTTTATCATCCCCTTTTCCTTTATGTGATTTAAACAAAATATCATCGAATTAGGCAATATTTTGCCGTTTTTCCACGTTTATGTGAATTTTCAGTTTATTGTTAATAATTCATTATATATACGATAAAAATGATGCAAACACATAATTGATTAGATAATAACCTTAAATATTTCATTTTCAATCATCTATTTGTTTCTCGTTAAAATACTAAGTATTTAAATATATTGAAAAGGGGAGAAGTTCTGTTTTTATTGCATATATCGACGTTTAAGCCGGATTAGAGCGTTTTTCGTGTACATCTTCCTTCGGTAATATAAACGGAAAATCAGGAACATTTTAGTTAATTCTAATGAAAACACATTGATTTTCATCATTTTTATTGGAAACAACATTGTCATATGTCTTTTCTTGGATCTAAATAATACGAAACCTCGCTCTATGATTTGAAGTTTAAATCCTCATATATGGTAAAGTAGTGACTTTTTTCACGTTTTTCATGTAGTGTGATTTTACGTAAGTATATTCGTTTTTACCAATATTTCGATACTATTTCATGTAGTATCACGATATGTGATTTTGCCTTCAATTCTCAGAATTTCGCATAATGTTGCATTTTAAACAAGTTTTCTTGCATTTTGTTTCATACGAAAAATCATCGAATTTAGCAATATTTTCACGTTCATCATCCCCGTTTCCTTTATGTGATTTAAACAAAATATCATCGAATTAGGCAATATTTTGCCGTTTTTCCACGTTTTTGTGAATTTTCAGTTTATTGTTATTAATTCATTATATATACGATAAAAATGATGCAAACACATAATTGATTAGAAATTAACCTTAAATACTTTATTTTCAATCAACCATATGTTTCTCGTTAAAATACTGAGATATTGAAAAGGGGAGAAGTTCGGTTTTTATTGCATATATCGACGTTTCAGCCGGATTAGAGCGGTTTTACGTGTACATCTTCCATCGGTAATATAAACGGAAAATCAGGAACATTTTAGTTAATTCTAATGAAAACACATTGATTTTTATCATTTGTATTGGAAACAACATTGTCATATGTCTTTTCTTGGATCTAAATAATACGAAACCTCGCTCTATGATTTGAACTTAAAATCCTCAAATATGGTAAAATAGTGACTTTTTTCACGTTTTTCATGTAGTTTGATATTACGTAAATATATTCATTTTCACCAATATTTCGATACTATTTCATGTAGTATCACGATATGTGAGTTGGCCTTCAAATCTCAGAATATCGCATAAAATTGCATTTTAAGCTATTTTTTTTGCATTTTGTTTCGTACGAAAATCATCGAATTTAGCAATATTTTGACGTTTATTATCTCCTTTTCCTTTGTGTGATTTAAACAAAATATCATCGAATTAGGCAATATTTTGCCGTTTTTCCACGTTTTTGTGAATTTTCAGTTTTTTGTTATTAATTCATTAAATAGACGATAAAATTTACATAATTGATTAGATAAACACATAATTGATTAGATAATAACCTTAAATACTTCATTTTCAATCATCTATTTGTTTCTCGTTAAAATGCTGAGTAAGATATTGAAAAGGGGAGAAGTTCGGGTTTTTATTGCATATATCGACGTTTCAGCCGGATTAGAGCGGTTTTAAGTGTACATCTTCCATCGGTAATATAAACGGAAAATCAAGAACATTTTAGTTAATTCTAATGAAAACACATTGATTTTTATCATTTGTATTGGAAACAACATTGTCATATGTATTTTCTTGGATCGAAATAATACGAAACCTCGCTCTATGATATGTAGTTAAAATCCTCAAATATGGTAAAATAGTGACTTTTTCACGTTAATCATGTAGTTTGATATTACGTAAATATATTCATTTTTACCAGTATTTCGATACTATTTCATGTAGTATCACAATATGTGATTTGGCCTTCAAATCTCAGAATGTCGTATAATATTGCATTTTAAGCAAGTTTTCTTGCATTTTGTTTCGTACGAAAAATCATCGAATTTAGCAATATTTTGACGTTTATCATCCCCTTTTCCTTTATGTGATTTAAACAAAATATCATCGAATTAGGCAATATTTTGCCGTTTTTCCACGTTTATGTGAATTTTCAGTTTATTGTTAATAATTCATTATATATACGATAAAAATGATGCAAACACATAATTGATTAGATAATAACCTTAAATATTTCATTTTCAATCATCTATTTGTTTCTCGTTAAAATACTAAGTAAGATATTGAAAAGGGGAGAAGTTCTGTTTTTATTGCATATATCGACGTTTAAGCCGGATTAGAGCGTTTTTCGTGTACATCTTCCTTCGGTAATATAAACGGAAAATCAGGAACATTTTAGTTAATTCTAATGAAAACACATTGATTTTTATCATTTTTATTGGAAACAACATTGTCATATGTCTTTTCTTGGATCTAAATAATACGAAACCTCGCTCTATGATTTGAAGTTTAAATCCTCATATATGGTAAAGTAGTGACTTTTTTCACGTTTTTCATGTAGTGTGATTTTACGTAAGTATATTCGTTTTTACCAATATTTCGATACTATTTCATGTAGTATCACGATATGTGATTTTGCCTTCAATTCTCAGAATTTCGCATAATATTGCATTTTAAACAAGTTTTCTTGCATTTTGTTTCATACGAAAAATCATCGAATTTAGCAATATTTTCACGTTCATCATCCCCTTTTCCTTTATGTGATTTAAACAAAATATCATCGAATTAGGCAATATTTTGCCGTTTTTCCATGTTTTTGTGAATTTTCAATTTATTGTTATTAATTCATTAAATATACGATAAAAATGATGCAAACACATAATTGATTAGATAATAACCTTAAATACTTCATTTTCAATCATCTATTTGTTTCTCGTTAAAATGCTGAGTAAGATATTGAAAAGGGGAGAAGTTCGGGTTTTTATTGCATATATCGACGTTTCAGCCGGATTAGAGCGGTTTTACGTGTACATCTTCCATCGGTAATATAAACGGAAAATCAAGAACATTTTAGTTAATTCTAATGAAAACACATTGTTTCTTATAATTTGTATTGGAAACACCATTCTCATATGTCTTTTCTTGGATCTAAATAATACGAAACCTCGCTCTATGATTTGAAGTTAAAATCCTCAAATATGGTAAAATAGTGACTTTTTCACGTTATTCATTTAGTTTGATATTACGTAAATATATTCATTTTACCAATATTTCGATACTATTTCT
This sequence comes from Procambarus clarkii, assembly GCF_040958095.1. Taxonomy (NCBI): domain Eukaryota; kingdom Metazoa; phylum Arthropoda; class Malacostraca; order Decapoda; family Cambaridae; genus Procambarus; species Procambarus clarkii. Next base: position 13,899,266 of record NC_091219.1, read on the forward strand.
TGTAGTATCACAACATGTGATTTAGCCTTCAAATCTCAGAATGTCGCATAATATTGCATTTTAAGCAAGTTTTCTTGCATTTTGTTTCGTACGAAAAATCATCGAATTTAGCAATATTTTGCCGTTTTTCCACGTTTTTGTGAATTTTCAGTTTATTGTTAATAATTCATTAAATATACGTTATAAATGATGCAAACACATAAATAATTAGATAATAACCTTAAATACTTCATTTTCAATCATCTATTTCTTTCTCGTTAAAATACTGAGAAAGATATTGAAAAGGGGAGAAGTTCTGTTTTTATTGCATATATCGACGTTTAAGCCGGATTAGAGCGTTTTTCGAGTACATCTTCCATCGGTAATATAAACGGAAAATCAGGAACATTTTAGTTAATTTTAATGAAAACACATTGATTTTTATCATTTTTATTGGAAACAACATTGTCATATGTCTTTTCTTGGACCTAATAATACGAAACCTCGCTCTATGATTTGAAGTTTAAATCCTCATATATGGTAAAGTAGTGACTTTTTTCACGTTTTTCATGTAGTGTGATTTTACGTAAGTAAATTCGTTTTTACCAATATTTCGATACTATTTCATGTAGTATCACGATATGTGATTTTGCCTTCAATTCTCAGAATTTCGCATAATATTGCATTTTAAGCAAGTTTTCTTGCATTTTGTTTCCTACGAAAAATCATCGAATTTAGCAATATTTTCACGTTCATCATCCCCTTTTCCTTTATGTGATTTAAACAAAATATCATCGAATTAGGCAATATTTTGCCGTTTTTCCACGTTTTTGTGAATTTTCAGTTTATTGTTATTAATTCATTATATATACGATAAAAATGATGCAAACACATAATTGATTAGAAATTAACCTTAAATACTTTATTTTCAATCAACCATATGTTTCTCGTTAAAATACTGAGATATTGAAAAGGGGAGAAGTTCGGTTTTTATTGCATATATCGACGTTTCAGCCGGATTAGCGCGGTTTTACGTGTACATCTTCCATCGGTAATATAAACGGAAAATCAGGAACATTTTAGTTAATTCTAATGAAAACACATTGATTTTTATCATTTGTATTGGAAACAACATTGTCATATGTCTTTTCTTGGATCTAAATAATACGAAACCTCGCTCTATGATTTGAAGTTAAAATCCTCAAATATGGTAAAATAGTGACTTTTTTCACGTTTTTCATGTAGTTTGATATTACGTAAATATATTCATTTTTACCAATATTTCGATACTATTTCATGTAGTATCACGATATGTGAGTTGGCCTTCAAATCTCAGAATATCGCATAAAATTGCATTTTAAGCTATTTTTTTTGCATTTTGTTTCGTACGAAAAATCATCGAATTTAGCAATATTTTGACGTTTATTATCTCCTTTTCCTTTGTGTGATTTAAACAAAATATCATCGAATTAGGCAATATTTTGCCGTTTTTCCACGTTTTTGTGAATTTTCAGTTTTTTGTTATTAATTCATTAAATAGACGATAAAAATGATGCAAACACATAATTGATTAGATAATAACCTTAAATACTTCATTTTCAATCATCTATTTGTTTCTCGTTAAAATGCTGAGTAAGATATTGAAAAGGGGAGAAGTTCGGGTTTTTATTGCATATATCGACGTTTCAGCCGGATTAGAGCGGTTTTAAGTGTACATCTTCCATCGGTAATATAAACGGAAAATCAAGAACATTTTAGTTAATTCTAATGAAAACACATTGATTTTTATCATTTGTATTGGAAACAACATTGTCATATGTATTTTCTTGGATCTAAATAATACGAAACCTCGCTCTATGATATGTAGTTAAAATCCTCAAATATGGTAAAATAGTGACTTTTTCACGTTAATCATGTAGTTTGATATTACGTAAATATATTCATTTTTACCAGTATTTCGATACTATTTCATGTAGTATCACAATATGTGATTTGGCCTTCAAATCTCAGAATGTCGTATAATATTGCATTTTAAGCAAGTTTTCTTGCATTTTGTTTCGTACGAAAAATCATCGAATTTAGCAATATTTTGACGTTTATCATCCCCTTTTCCTTTATGTGATTTAAACAAAATATCATCGAATTAGGCAATATTTTGCCGTTTTTCCACGTTTATGTGAATTTTCAGTTTATTGTTAATAATTCATTATATATACGATAAAAATGATGCAAACACATAATTGATTAGATAATAACCTTAAATATTTCATTTTCAATCATCTATTTGTTTCTCGTTAAAATACTAAGTATTTAAATATATTGAAAAGGGGAGAAGTTCTGTTTTTATTGCATATATCGACGTTTAAGCCGGATTAGAGCGTTTTTCGTGTACATCTTCCTTCGGTAATATAAACGGAAAATCAGGAACATTTTAGTTAATTCTAATGAAAACACATTGATTTTCATCATTTTTATTGGAAACAACATTGTCATATGTCTTTTCTTGGATCTAAATAATACGAAACCTCGCTCTATGATTTGAAGTTTAAATCCTCATATATGGTAAAGTAGTGACTTTTTTCACGTTTTTCATGTAGTGTGATTTTACGTAAGTATATTCGTTTTTACCAATATTTCGATACTATTTCATGTAGTATCACGATATGTGATTTTGCCTTCAATTCTCAGAATTTCGCATAATGTTGCATTTTAAACAAGTTTTCTTGCATTTTGTTTCATACGAAAAATCATCGAATTTAGCAATATTTTCACGTTCATCATCCCCGTTTCCTTTATGTGATTTAAACAAAATATCATCGAATTAGGCAATATTTTGCCGTTTTTCCACGTTTTTGTGAATTTTCAGTTTATTGTTATTAATTCATTATATATACGATAAAAATGATGCAAACACATAATTGATTAGAAATTAACCTTAAATACTTTATTTTCAATCAACCATATGTTTCTCGTTAAAATACTGAGATATTGAAAAGGGGAGAAGTTCGGTTTTTATTGCATATATCGACGTTTCAGCCGGATTAGAGCGGTTTTACGTGTACATCTTCCATCGGTAATATAAACGGAAAATCAGGAACATTTTAGTTAATTCTAATGAAAACACATTGATTTTTATCATTTGTATTGGAAACAACATTGTCATATGTCTTTTCTTGGATCTAAATAATACGAAACCTCGCTCTATGATTTGAACTTAAAATCCTCAAATATGGTAAAATAGTGACTTTTTTCACGTTTTTCATGTAGTTTGATATTACGTAAATATATTCATTTTCACCAATATTTCGATACTATTTCATGTAGTATCACGATATGTGAGTTGGCCTTCAAATCTCAGAATATCGCATAAAATTGCATTTTAAGCTATTTTTTTTGCATTTTGTTTCGTACGAAAATCATCGAATTTAGCAATATTTTGACGTTTATTATCTCATTTTCCTTTGTGTGATTTAAACAAAATATCATCGAATTAGGCAATATTTTGCCGTTTTTCCACGTTTTTGTGAATTTTCAGTTTTTTGTTATTAATTCATTAAATAGACGATAAAATTTACATAATTGATTAGATAAACACATAATTGATTAGATAATAACCTTAAATACTTCATTTTCAATCATCTATTTGTTTCTCGTTAAAATGCTGAGTAAGATATTGAAAAGGGGAGAAGTTCGGGTTTTTATTGCATATATCGACGTTTCAGCCGGATTAGAGCGGTTTTAAGTGTACATCTTCCATCGGTAATATAAACGGAAAATCAAGAACATTTTAGTTAATTCTAATGAAAACACATTGATTTTTATCATTTGTATTGGAAACAACATTGTCATATGTATTTTCTTGGATCGAAATAATACGAAACCTCGCTCTATGATATGTAGTTAAAATCCTCAAATATGGTAAAATAGTGACTTTTTCACGTTAATCATGTAGTTTGATATTACGTAAATATATTCATTTTTACCAGTATTTCGATACTATTTCATGTAGTATCACAATATGTGATTTGGCCTTCAAATCTCAGAATGTCGTATAATATTGCATTTTAAGCAAGTTTTCTTGCATTTTGTTTCGTACGAAAAATCATCGAATTTAGCAATATTTTGACGTTTATCATCCCCTTTTCCTTTATGTGATTTAAACAAAATATCATCGAATTAGGCAATATTTTGCCGTTTTTCCACGTTTATGTGAATTTTCAGTTTATTGTTAATAATTCATTATATATACGATAAAAATGATGCAAACACATAATTGATTAGATAATAACCTTAAATATTTCATTTTCAATCATCTATTTGTTTCTCGTTAAAATACTAAGTAAGATATTGAAAAGGGGAGAAGTTCTGTTTTTATTGCATATATCGACGTTTAAGCCGGATTAGAGCGTTTTTCGTGTACATCTTCCTTCGGTAATATAAACGGAAAATCAGGAACATTTTAGTTAATTCTAATGAAAACACATTGATTTTTATCATTTTTATTGGAAACAACATTGTCATATGTCTTTTCTTGGATCTAAATAATACGAAACCTCGCTCTATGATTTGAAGTTTAAATCCTCATATATGGTAAAGTAGTGACTTTTTTCACGTTTTTCATGTAGTGTGATTTTACGTAAGTATATTCGTTTTTACCAATATTTCGATACTATTTCATGTAGTATCACGATATGTGATTTTGCCTTCAATTCTCAGAATTTCGCATAATATTGCATTTTAAACAAGTTTTCTTGCATTTTGTTTCATACGAAAAATCATCGAATTTAGCAATATTTTCACGTTCATCATCCCCTTTTCCTTTATGTGATTTAAACAAAATATCATCGAATTAGGCAATATTTTGCCGTTTTTCCACGTTTTTGTGAATTTTCAGTTTATTGTTATTAATTCATTATATATATATGATAAAAATGATGCAAACGCATAATTGATTAGAAATTACCCTTAAATACTTTATTTTCAATCAACGATTTGTTTCTCGTTAAAATACTGAGTAGGATATTGAAAAGGGGAGAAGTTCGGTTTTTATTGCATATATCGACCTTTCAGCCGGATTAGAGCGGTTTTACGTGTACATCTTCCATCGGTATTATAAACGGAAAATCAAGAACATTTTAGTTAATTCTAATGAAAACACATTGTTTTTTATAATTTGTATTGGAAACACCATTGTCATATGTCTTTTCTTGGATCCAAATAATACGAAACCTCGCTCTATGATTTGAAGTTAAAATCCTCAAATATGGTAAAATAGTGACTTTTTCACGTTAATCATTTAGTTTGATATTACGTAAATATATTCATTTTTACCAATATTTCGATACTATTTCTTGTAGTATCACAATATGTGATTTGGCCTTCAAATCTCAGAATGTCGCATAATATTGCATTTTAAGCAAGTTTTCTTGCATTTTGTTTCGTACGAAAAATCATCGAATTTAGCAATATTTTGACGTTTATCATCTCCTCTCCCTTTATGTGATTTAAACAAAATATCATCGAATTAGGCAATATTTTGCCGTTTTTCCACGTTTTTGTGAATTTTCAGTTTATTGTTATTAATTCATTAAATATACGATAAAAATGATGCAAACACATAATTGATTATATAATAACCTTAAATACTTCATTTTCAATCATCTATTTGTTTCTCGTTAAAATACTGAGTAGGATATTGAAAAGGGGAGAAGTTCGGTTTTTATTGCATATATCGACGTTTCAGCCGGATTAGAGCGGTTTAACATGTACATCTTCCATCGGTAATTTAAACGGAAAATCAGGAACATTTTAGTTAATTCTAATGAAAACACTCTGGTTTTTATCATTTGTATTGGAAACAACATTGTCATATGTCTTTTCTTGGATCTAAATAATACCAAACCTCGTTCTATGATTTGAAGTTAAAATCCTCAAATATGGTAAAATAGTGACTTTTTCACGTTTTTCATGTAGTTTGATATTACGTAAATATATTCATTTTTACCAATATTTCGATACTATTTCATGTAGTATCACGACATTTGAGTTGGCCTTCAAATCTCAGAATATCGCATAAAATTGCATTTTAAGCTATTTTTTTTGCATTTTGTTTCGTACGAAAAATCATCGAATTTAGCAATATTTTGACGTTTATTATCTCCTTTTCCTTTATGTGATTTAAACAAAATATCATCTAATTAGGCAATATTTTGCCGTTTTTTAACGTTTTTGTGAATTTTCAGTTTATTGTTATTAATTCATTAAATATACGATAAAAATGATGCAAACACATAATTGATTAGATAATAACCTTAAATACTTTATTTTCAATCATCTATTTGTTTCTCGTTAAAATGCTGAGTAAGATATTGAAAAGGGGAGAAGTTCGGGTTTTTATTGCATATATCGACGTTTCAGCCGGATTAGAGCGGTTTTACATGTACATCTTCCATCGGTAATATAAACGGAAAATCAAGAACATTTTAGTTAATTCTAATGAAAACACATTGATTTGTATCATTTGTATTGGAAACAACATTGTCATATGTCTTTTCTTGGATCTAAATAATACGAAACCTCGCTCTATGATTTGAAGTTAAAATCCTCAAATATGGTAAAATAGTGACATTTTCACGTTAATCATGTAGTTTGATATTACGTAAATATATTCATTTTTACCAATATTTCGATACTATTTCATGTAGTATCACAATATGTGATTTGGCCATCAAATCTCAGAAAAGTCGTATAATATTGCATTTTAAGCAAGTTTTCTTGCATTTTGTTTCGTACGAAAAATCATCGAATTTAGCTATATTTTGACGTTTATCATCTCTCCCTTTATGTGATTTAAACAAAATATCATCGAATTAGGCAATATTTTGCCGTTTTTCCACGTTTTTGTGAATTTTCAGTTTATTGTTAATAATTCATTAAATATACGTTATAAATGATGCAAACACATAATTAATTAGATAATAACCTTAAATACTTCATTTTAAATCATCTATTTCTTTCTCGTTAAAATACTGAGTAAGATATTAAAAAGGGGAGAAGTTCTGTTTTTATTGCATATAAAAATATAATTTATTGCATATATACGTTTAAGCCGGATTAGAGCGTTTTTCGTGTACATCTTCCTTCGGTAATATAAACGGAAAATCAGGAACATTTTAGTTAATTCTAATGAAAACACATTGATTTTTATCATTTTTATTGGAAACAACATTGTCATATGTCTTTTCTTGGACCTAATAATACGAAACCTCGTTCTATGATTTGAAGTTTAAATCCTCATATATGGTAAAGTAGTGACTTTTTTCACGTTTTTCATGTATTGTGATTTTACGTAAGTATATTCGTTTTTACCAATATTTCGATACTATTTCATGTAGTATCACGATATGTGATTTTGCCTTCAATTCTCAGAATTTCGCATAATATTGCATTTTAAGCAAGTTTTCTTGCATTTTGTTTCATACGAAAAATCATCGAATTTAGCAATATTTTCATGTTCATCATCCCCTTTTCCTTTATGTGATTTAAACAAAATATCATCGAATTAGGCAATATTTTGCCGTTTTTCCACGTTTTTGTGAATTTTCAGTTTATTGTTATTAATTCATTAAATATATGATAAAAATGATGCAAACACATAATTGATTAGAAAATAACCTTAAATACTTCATTTTCAATCAACTATTTGTTTCTCGTTAAAATACTGAGTAAGATATTGAAAAGGGGAGAAATTCTGTTTTTATTGCATATATCGACGTTTCAGCCGGAATAGAGCGGTTTTCGTGTACATCTTCCATCGGTAATATAAACGGAAAATCAGGAACATTTTAGTTAATTCTAATGAAAACACTCTGGTTTTTATCATTTGTATTGGAAACAACATTGTCATATGTCTTTTCTTGGATCTAAATAATACGAAACCTCGCTCTATGATTTGAAGTTAAAATCCTCAAATATGGTAAAATAGTGACTTTTTTCACGTTTTTCATGTAGTTTGATATTACGTAAATATATTCATTTTTACCAATATTTCGATACTATTTCATGTAGTATCACGACATGTGAGTTGGCCTGCAAATCTCAGAATATCGCATAAAATTGCATTTTAAGCTATTTTTTTTGCATTTTGTTTCGTACGAAAAATCATCGAATTTAGCAATATTTTGACGTTTATTATCTCCTTTTCCTTTATGTGATTTAAACAAAATATCATCGAGTTAGGCAATATTTTGCCGTTTTTCCACGTTTTTGTGAATTTTCAGTTTATTGTTATTAATTCATTAAATATACGTTATAAATTATGCAAACACATAAATAATTAGATAATAACCTTAAATACTTCATTTTCAATCATCTATTTCTTTCTCGTTAAAATACTGAGAAAGATATTGAAAAGTTGAGAAGTTCTGTTTTTATTGCATATATCGACGTTTAAGCCGGATTAGAGCGTTTTTCGAGTACATCTTCCATCGGTAATATAAACGGAAAATCAGGAACATTTTAGTTAATTTTAATGAAAACACATTGATTTTTATCATTTTTATTGGAAACAACATTGTCATATGTCTTTTCTTGGACCTAATAATACGAAACCTCGCTCTATGATTTGAAGTTTAAATCCTCATATATGGTAAAGTAGTGACTTTTTTCACGTTTTTCATGTAGTGTGATTTTACGTAAGTAAATTCGTTTTTACCAATATTTCGATACTATTTCATGTAGTATCACGATATGTGATTTTGCCTTCAATTCTCAGAATTTCGCATAATATTGCATTTTAAGCAAGTTTTCTTGCATTTTGTTTCCTACGAAAAATCATCGAATTTAGCAATATTTTCACGTTCATCATCCCCTTTTCCTTTATGTGATTTAAACAAAATATCATCGAATTAGGCAATATTTTGCCGTTTTTCCACGTTTTTGTGAATTTTCAGTTTATTGTTATTAATTCATTATATATACGGTAAAAATGATGCAAACACATAATTGATTAGAAATTAACCTTAAATACTTTATTTTCAATCAACCATATGTTTCTCGTTAAAATACTGAGATATTGAAAAGGGGAGAAGTTCGGTTTTTATTGCATATATCGACGTTTCAGCCGGATTAGAGCGGTTTTACGTGTACATCTTCCATCGGTAATATAAACGGAAAATCAGGAACATTTTAGTTAATTCTAATGAAAACACATTGATTTTTATCATTTGTATTGGAAACAATATTGTCATATGTCTTTTCTTGGATCTAAATAATACGAAACCTCGCTCTATGATTTGAACTTAAAATCCTCAAATATGGTAAAATAGTGACTTTTTTCACGTTTTTCATGTAGTTTGATATTACGTAAATATATTCATTTTTACCAATATTTCGATACTATTTCATGTAGTATCACGATATGTGAGTTGGCCTTCAAATCTCAGAATATCGCATAAAATTGCATTTTAAGCTATTTTTTTTGCATTTTGTTTCGTACGAAAAATCATCGAATTTAGCAATATTTTGACGTTTATTATCTCCTTTTCCTTTGTGTGATTTAAACAAAATATCATCGAATTAGGCAATATTTTGCCGTTTTTCCACGTTTTTGTTAATTTTCAGTTTTTTGTTATTAATTCATTAAATAGACGATAAAAATGATGCAAACACATAATTGATTAGATAATAACCTTAAATACTTCATTTTCAATCATCTATTTGTTTCTCGTTAAAATGCTGAGTAAGATATTGAAAAGGGGAGAAGTTCGGGTTTTTATTGCATATATCGACGTTTCAGCCGGATTAGAGCGGTTTTAAGTGTACATCTTCCATCGGTAATATAAACGGAAAATCAAGAACATTTTAGTTAATTCTAATGAAAACATTGATTTTTATCATTTGTATTGGAAACAACATTGTCATATGTATTTTCTTGGATCTAAATAATACGAAACCTCGCTCTATGATATGTAGTTAAAATCCTCAAATATGGTAAAATAGTGACTTTTTCACGTTAATCATGTAGTTTGATATTACGTAAATATATTCATTTTTACCAGTATTTCGATACTATTTCATGTAGTATCACAATATGTGATTTGGCCTTCAAATCTCAGAATGTCGTATAATATTGCATTTTAAGCAAGTTTTCTTGCATTTTGTTTCGTACGAAAAATCATCGAATTTAGCAATATTTTGACGTTTATCATCCCCTTTTCCTTTATGTGATTTAAACAAAATATCATCGAATTAGGCAATATTTTGCCGTTTTTCCACGTTTATGTGAATTTTCAGTTTATTGTTAATAATTCATTATATATACGATAAAAATGATGCAAACACATAATTGATTAGATAATAACCTTAAATATTTCATTTTCAATCATCTATTTGTTTCTCGTTAAAATACTAAGTAAGATATTGAAAAGGGGAGAAGTTCTGTTTTTATTGCATATATCGACGTTTAAGCCGGATTAGAGCGTTTTTCGTGTACATCTTCCTTCGGTAATATAAACGGAAAATCAGGAACATTTTAGTTAATTCTAATGAAAACACATTGATTTTTATCATTTTTATTGGAAACAACATTGTCATATGTCTTTTCTTGGATCTAAATAATACGAAACCTCGCTCTATGATTTGAAGTTTAAATCCTCATATATGGTAAAGTAGTGACTTTTTTCACGTTTTTCATGTAGTGTGATTTTACGTAAGTATATTCGTTTTTACCAATATTTCGATACTATTTCATGTAGTATCACGATATGTGATTTTGCCTTCAATTCTCAGAATTTCGCATAATATTGCATTTTAAGCAAGTTTTCTTGCATTTTGTTTCATACGAAAAATCATCGAATTTAGCAATATGTTCACGTTCATCATCCCCTTTTCCTTTATGTGATTTAAACAAAATATCATCGAATTAGGCAATATTTTGCCGTTTTTCCACGTTTTTGTGAATTTTCAGTTTATTGTTATTAATTCATTATATATACGATAAAAATGATGCAAACACATAATTGATTAGAAATTAACCTTAAATACTTTATTTTCAATCAACCATATGTTTCTCGTTAAAATACTGAGATATTGAAAAGGGGAGAAGTTCGGTTTTTATTGCATATATCGACGTTTCAGCCGGATTAGAGCGGTTTTACGTGTACATCTTCCATCGGTAATATAAACGGAAAATCAGGAACATTTTAGTTAATTCTAATGAAAACACATTGATTTTTATCATTTGTATTGGAAACAACATTGTCATATGTCTTTTCTTGGATCTAAATAATACGAAACCTCGCTCTATGATTTGAAGTTAAAATCCTCAAATATGGTAAAATAGTGACTTTTTTCACGTTTTTCATGTAGTTTGATATTACGTAAATATATTCATTTTTACCAATATTTCGATACTATTTCATGTAGTATCACGATATGTGAGTTGGCCTTCAAATCTCAGAATATCGCATAAAATTGCATTTTAAGCTATTTTTTTTGCATTTTGTTTCGTACGAAAAATCATCGAATTTAGCAATATTTTGACGTTTATTATCTCCTTTTCCTTTGTGTGATTTAAACAAAATATCATCGAATTAGGCAATATTTTGCCGTTTTTCCACGTTTTTGTTAATTTTCAGTTTTTTGTTATTAATTCATTAAATAGACGATAAAAATGATGCAAACACATAATTGATTAGATAATAACCTTAAATACTTCATTTTCAATCATCTATTTGTTTCTCGTTAAAATGCTGAGTAAGATATTGAAAAGGGGAGAAGTTCGGGTTTTTATTGCATATATCGACGTTTCAGCCGGATTAGAGCGGTTTTAAGTGTACATCTTCCATCGGTAATATAAACGGAAAATCAAGAACATTTTAGTTAATTCTAATGAAAACACATTGATTTTTATCATTTGTATTGGAAACAACATTGTCATATGTATTTTCTTGGATCGAAATAATACGAAACCTCGCTCTATGATATGTAGTTAAAATCCTCAAATATGGTAAAATAGTGACTTTTTCACGTTAATCATGTAGTTTGATATTACGTAAATATATTCATTTTTACCAGTATTTCGATACTATTTCATGTAGTATCACAATATGTGATTTGGCCTTCAAATCTCAGAATGTCGTATAATATTGCATTTTAAGCAAGTTTTCTTGCATTTTGTTTCGTACGAAAAATCATCGAATTTAGCAATATTTTGACGTTTATCATCCCCTTTTCCTTTATGTGATTTAAACAAAATATCATCGAATTAGGCAATATTTTGCCGTTTTTCCACGTTTATGTGAATTTTCAGTTTATTGTTAATAATTCATTATATATACGATAAAAATGATGCAAACACATAATTGATTAGATAATAACCTTAAATATTTCATTTTCAATCATCTATTTGTTTCTCGTTAAAATACTAAGTAAGATATTGAAAAGGGGAGAAGTTCTGTTTTTATTGCATATATCGACGTTTAAGCCGGATTAGAGCGTTTTTCGTGTACATCTTCCTTCGGTAATATAAACGGAAAATCAGGAACATTTTAGTTAATTCTAATGAAAACACATTGATTTTTATCATTTTTATTGGAAACAACATTGTCATATGTCTTTTCTTGGATCTAAATAATACGAAACCTCGCTCTATGATTTGAAGTTTAAATCCTCATATATGGTAAAGTAGTGACTTTTTTCACGTTTTTCATGTAGTGTGATTTTACGTAAGTATATTCGTTTTTACCAATATTTCGATACTATTTCATGTAGTATCACGATATGTGATTTTGCCTTCAATTCTCAGAATTTCGCATAATATTGCATTTTAAACAAGTTTTCTTGCATTTTGTTTCATACGAAAAATCATCGAATTTAGCAATATTTTCACGTTCATCATCCCCTTTTCCTTTATGTGATTTAAACAAAATATCATCGAATTAGGCAATATTTTGCCGTTTTTCCACGTTTTTGTGAATTTTCAGTTTATTGTTATTAATTCATTATATATATATGATAAAAATGATGCAAACGCATAATTGATTAGAAATTACCCTTAAATACTTTATTTTCAATCAACGATTTGTTTCTCGTTAAAATACTGAGTAGGATATTGAAAAGGGGAGAAGTTCGGTTTTTATTGCATATATCGACCTTTCAGCCGGATTAGAGCGGTTTTACGTGTACATCTTCCATCGGTATTATAAACGGAAAATCAAGAACATTTTAGTTAATTCTAATGAAAACACATTGTTTTTTATAATTTGTATTGGAAACACCATTGTCATATGTCTTTTCTTGGATCCAAATAATACGAAACCTCGCTCTATGATTTGAAGTTAAAATCCTCAAATATGGTAAAATAGTGACTTTTTCACGTTAATCATTTAGTTTGATATTACGTAAATATATTCATTTTTACCAATATTTCGATACTATTTCTTGTAGTATCACAATATGTGATTTGGCCTTCAAATCTCAGAATGTCGCATAATATTGCATTTTAAGCAAGTTTTCTTGCATTTTGTTTCGTACGAAAAATCATCGAATTTAGCAATATTTTGACGTTTATCATCTCCTCTCCCTTTATGTGATTTAAACAAAATATCATCGAATTAGGCAATATTTTGCCGTTTTTCCACGTTTTTGTGAATTTTCAGTTTATTGTTATTAATTCATTAAATATACGATAAAAATGATGCAAACACATAATTGATTATATAATAACCTTAAATACTTCATTTTCAATCATCTATTTGTTTCTCGTTAAAATACTGAGTAGGATATTGAAAAGGGGAGAAGTTCGGTTTTTATTGCATATATCGACGTTTCAGCCGGATTAGAGCGGTTTTACGTGTACATCTTCCATCGGTAATTTAAACGGAAAATCAGGAACATTTTAGTTAATTCTAATGAAAACACTCTGGTTTTTATCATTTGTATTGGAAACAACATTGTCATATGTCTTTTCTTGGATCTAAATAATACCAAACCTCGTTCTATGATTTGAAGTTAAAATCCTCAAATATGGTAAAATAGTGACTTTTTCACGTTTTTCATGTAGTTTGATATTACGTAAATATATTCATTTTTACCAATATTTCGATACTATTTCATGTAGTATCACGACATTTGAGTTGGCCTTCAAATCTCAGAATATCGCATAAAATTGCATTTTAAGCTATTTTTTTTGCATTTTGTTTCGTACGAAAAATCATCGAATTTAGCAATATTTTGACGTTTATTATCTCCTTTTCCTTTATGTGATTTAAACAAAATATCATCTAATTAGGCAATATTTTGCCGTTTTTTAACGTTTTTGTGAATTTTCAGTTTATTGTTATTAATTCATTAAATATACGATAAAAATGATGCAAACACATAATTGATTAGATAATAACCTTAAATACTTTATTTTCAATCATCTATTTGTTTCTCGTTAAAATGCTGAGTAAGATATTGAAAAGGGGAGAAGTTCGGGTTTTTATTGCATATATCGACGTTTCAGCCGGATTAGAGCGGTTTTACATGTACATCTTCCATCGGTAATATAAACGGAAAATCAAGAACATTTTAGTTAATTCTAATGAAAACACATTGATTTGTATCATTTGTATTGGAAACAACATTGTCATATGTCTTTTCTTGGATCTAAATAATACGAAACCTCGCTCTATGATTTGAAGTTAAAATCCTCAAATATGGTAAAATAGTGACATTTTCACGTTAATCATGTAGTTTGATATTACGTAAATATATTCATTTTTACCAATATTTCGATACTATTTCATGTAGTATCACAATATGTGATTTGGCCATCAAATCTCAGAAAAGTCGTATAATATTGCATTTTAAGCAAGTTTTCTTGCATTTTGTTTCGTACGAAAAATCATCGAATTTAGCTATATTTTGACGTTTATCATCTCTCCCTTTATGTGATTTAAACAAAATATCATCGAATTAGGCAATATTTTGCCGTTTTTCCACGTTTTTGTGAATTTTCAGTTTATTGTTAATAATTCATTAAATATACGTTATAAATGATGCAAACACATAATTAATTAGATAATAACCTTAAATACTTCATTTTAAATCATCTATTTCTTTCTCGTTAAAATACTGAGTAAGATATTAAAAAGGGGAGAAGTTCTGTTTTTATTGCATATAAAAATATAATTTATTGCATATATACGTTTAAGCCGGATTAGAGCGTTTTTCGTGTACATCTTCCTTCGGTAATATAAACGGAAAATCAGGAACATTTTAGTTAATTCTAATGAAAACACATTGATTTTTATCATTTTTATTGGAAACAACATTGTCATATGTCTTTTCTTGGACCTAATAATACGAAACCTCGTTCTATGATTTGAAGTTTAAATCCTCATATATGGTAAAGTAGTGACTTTTTTCACGTTTTTCATGTATTGTGATTTTACGTAAGTATATTCGTTTTTACCAATATTTCGATACTATTTCATGTAGTATCACGATATGTGATTTTGCCTTCAATTCTCAGAATTTCGCATAATATTGCATTTTAAGCAAGTTTTCTTGCATTTTGTTTCATACGAAAAATCATCGAATTTAGCAATATTTTCATGTTCATCATCCCCTTTTCCTTTATGTGATTTAAACAAAATATCATCGAATTAGGCAATATTTTGCCGTTTTTCCACGTTTTTGTGAATTTTCAGTTTATTGTTATTAATTCATTAAATATATGATAAAAATGATGCAAACACATAATTGATTAGAAAATAACCTTAAATACTTCATTTTCAATCAACTATTTGTTTCTCGTTAAAATACTGAGTAAGATATTGAAAAGGGGAGAAATTCTGTTTTTATTGCATATATCGACGTTTCAGCCGGAATAGAGCGGTTTTCGTGTACATCTTCCATCGGTAATATAAACGGAAAATCAGGAACATTTTAGTTAATTCTAATGAAAACACTCTGGTTTTTATCATTTGTATTGGAAACAACATTGTCATATGTCTTTTCTTGGATCTAAATAATACGAAACCTCGCTCTATGATTTGAAGTTAAAATCCTCAAATATGGTAAAATAGTGACTTTTTTCACGTTTTTCATGTAGTTTGATATTACGTAAATATATTCATTTTTACCAATATTTCGATACTATTTCATGTAGTATCACGACATGTGAGTTGGCCTGCAAATCTCAGAATATCGCATAAAATTGCATTTTAAGCTATTTTTTTTGCATTTTGTTTCGTACGAAAAATCATCGAATTTAGCAATATTTTGACGTTTATTATCTCCTTTTCCTTTATGTGATTTAAACAAAATATCATCGAGTTAGGCAATATTTTGCCGTTTTTCCACGTTTTTGTGAATTTTCAGTTTATTGTTATTAATTCATTAAATATACGTTATAAATTATGCAAACACATAAATAATTAGATAATAACCTTAAATACTTCATTTTCAATCATCTATTTCCTTCTCGTTAAAATACTGAGAAAGATATTGAAAAGTTGAGAAGTTCTGTTTTTATTGCATATATCGACGTTTAAGCCGGATTGGAGCGTTTTTCGAGTACATCTTCCATCGGTAATATAAACGGAAAATCAGGAACATTTTAGTTAATTTTAATGAAAACACATTGATTTTTATCATTTTTATTGGAAACAACATTGTCATATGTCTTTTCTTGGACCTAATAATACGAAACCTCGCTCTATGATTTGAAGTTTAAATCCTCATATATGGTAAAGTAGTGACTTTTTTCACGTTTTTCATGTAGTGTGATTTTACGTAAGTAAATTCGTTTTTACCAATATTTCGATACTATTTCATGTAGTATCACGATATGTGATTTTGCCTTCAATTCTCAGAATTTCGCATAATATTGCATTTTAAGCAAGTTTTCTTGCATTTTGTTTCCTACGAAAAATCATCGAATTTAGCAATATTTTCACGTTCATCATCCCCTTTTCCTTTATGTGATTTAAACAAAATATCATCGAATTAGGCAATATTTTGCCGTTTTTCCACGTTTTTGTGAATTTTCAGTTTATTGTTATTAATTCATTATATATACGGTAAAAATGATGCAAACACATAATTGATTAGAAATTAACCTTAAATACTTTATTTTCAATCAACCATATGTTTCTCGTTAAAATACTGAGATATTGAAAAGGGGAGAAGTTCGGTTTTTATTGCATATATCGACGTTTCAGCCGGATTAGAGCGGTTTTACGTGTACATCTTCCATCGGTAATATAAACGGAAAATCAGGAACATTTTAGTTAATTCTAATGAAAACACATTGATTTTTATCATTTGTATTGGAAACAATATTGTCATATGTCTTTTCTTGGATCTAAATAATACGAAACCTCGCTCTATGATTTGAACTTAAAATCCTCAAATATGGTAAAATAGTGACTTTTTTCACGTTTTTCATGTAGTTTGATATTACGTAAATATATTCATTTTTACCAATATTTCGATACTATTTCATGTAGTATCACGATATGTGAGTTGGCCTTCAAATCTCAGAATATCGCATAAAATTGCATTTTAAGCTATTTTTTTTGCATTTTGTTTCGTACGAAAAATCATCGAATTTAGCAATATTTTGACGTTTATTATCTCCTTTTCCTTTGTGTGATTTAAACAAAATATCATCGAATTAGGCAATATTTTGCCGTTTTTCCACGTTTTTGTTAATTTTCAGTTTTTTGTTATTAATTCATTAAATAGACGATAAAAATGATGCAAACACATAATTGATTAGATAATAACCTTAAATACTTCATTTTCAATCATCTATTTGTTTCTCGTTAAAATGCTGAGTAAGATATTGAAAAGGGGAGAAGTTCGGGTTTTTATTGCATATATCGACGTTTCAGCCGGATTAGAGCGGTTTTAAGTGTACATCTTCCATCGGTAATATAAACGGAAAATCAAGAACATTTTAGTTAATTCTAATGAAAACATTGATTTTTATCATTTGTATTGGAAACAACATTGTCATATGTATTTTCTTGGATCTAAATAATACGAAACCTCGCTCTATGATATGTAGTTAAAATCCTCAAATATGGTAAAATAGTGACTTTTTCACGTTAATCATGTAGTTTGATATTACGTAAATATATTCATTTTTACCAGTATTTCGATACTATTTCATGTAGTATCACAATATGTGATTTGGCCTTCAAATCTCAGAATGTCGTATAATATTGCATTTTAAGCAAGTTTTCTTGCATTTTGTTTCGTACGAAAAATCATCGAATTTAGCAATATTTTGACGTTTATCATCCCCTTTTCCTTTATGTGATTTAAACAAAATATCATCGAATTAGGCAATATTTTGCCGTTTTTCCACGTTTATGTGAATTTTCAGTTTATTGTTAATAATTCATTATATATACGATAAAAATGATGCAAACACATAATTGATTAGATAATAACCTTAAATATTTCATTTTCAATCATCTATTTGTTTCTCGTTAAAATACTAAGTAAGATATTGAAAAGGGGAGAAGTTCTGTTTTTATTGCATATATCGACGTTTAAGCCGGATTAGAGCGTTTTTCGTGTACATCTTCCTTCGGTAATATAAACGGAAAATCAGGAACATTTTAGTTAATTCTAATGAAAACACATTGATTTTTATCATTTTTATTGGAAACAACATTGTCATATGTCTTTTCTTGGATCTAAATAATACGAAACCTCGCTCTATGATTTGAAGTTTAAATCCTCATATATGGTAAAGTAGTGACTTTTTTCACGTTTTTCATGTAGTGTGATTTTACGTAAGTATATTCGTTTTTACCAATATTTCGATACTATTTCATGTAGTATCACGATATGTGATTTTGCCTTCAATTCTCAGAATTTCGCATAATATTGCATTTTAAGCAAGTTTTCTTGCATTTTGTTTCATACGAAAAATCATCGAATTTAGCAATATGTTCACGTTCATCATCCCCTTTTCCTTTATGTGATTTAAACAAAATATCATCGAATTAGGCAATATTTTGCCGTTTTTCCACGTTTTTGTGAATTTTCAGTTTATTGTTATTAATTCATTATATATACGATAAAAATGATGCAAACACATAATTGATTAGAAATTAACCTTAAATACTTTATTTTCAATCAACCATATGTTTCTCGTTAAAATACTGAGATATTGAAAAGGGGAGAAGTTCGGTTTTTATTGCATATATCGACGTTTCAGCCGGATTAGAGCGGTTTTACGTGTACATCTTCCATCGGTAATATAAACGGAAAATCAGGAACATTTTAGTTAATTCTAATGAAAACACATTGATTTTTATCATTTGTATTGGAAACAACATTGTCATATGTCTTTTCTTGGATCTAAATAATACGAAACCTCGCTCTATGATTTGAAGTTAAAATCCTCAAATATGGTAAAATAGTGACTTTTTTCACGTTTTTCATGTAGTTTGATATTACGTAAATATATTCATTTTTACCAATATTTCGATACTATTTCATGTAGTATCACGATATGTGAGTTGGCCTTCAAATCTCAGAATATCGCATAAAATTGCATTTTAAGCTATTTTTTTTGCATTTTGTTTCGTACGAAAAATCATCGAATTTAGCAATATTTTGACGTTTATTATCTCCTTTTCCTTTGTGTGATTTAAACAAAATATCATCGAATTAGGCAATATTTTGCCGTTTTTCCACGTTTTTGTTAATTTTCAGTTTTTTGTTATTAATTCATTAAATAGACGATAAAAATGATGCAAACACATAATTGATTAGATAATAACCTTAAATACTTCATTTTCAATCATCTATTTGTTTCTCGTTAAAATGCTGAGTAAGATATTGAAAAGGGGAGAAGTTCGGGTTTTTATTGCATATATCGACGTTTCAGCCGGATTAGAGCGGTTTTAAGTGTACATCTTCCATCGGTAATATAAACGGAAAATCAAGAACATTTTAGTTAATTCTAATGAAAACACATTGATTTTTATCATTTGTATTGGAAACAACATTGTCATATGTATTTTCTTGGATCTAAATAATACGAAACCTCGCTCTATGATATGTAGTTAAAATCCTCAAATATGGTAAAATAGTGACTTTTTCACGTTAATCATGTAGTTTGATATTACGTAAATATATTCATTTTTACCAGTATTTCGATACTATTTCATGTAGTATCACAATATGTGATTTGGCCTTCAAATCTCAGAATGTCGTATAATATTGCATTTTAAGCAAGTTTTCTTGCATTTTGTTTCGTACGAAAAATCATCGAATTTAGCAATATTTTGACGTTTATCATCCCCTTTTCCTTTATGTGATTTAAACAAAATATCATCGAATTAGGCAATATTTTGCCGTTTTTCCACGTTTATGTGAATTTTCAGTTTATTGTTAATAATTCATTATATATACGATAAAAATGATGCAAACACATAATTGATTAGATAATAACCTTAAATATTTCATTTTCAATCATCTATTTGTTTCTCGTTAAAATACTAAGTAAGATATTGAAAAGGGGAGAAGTTCTGTTTTTATTGCATATATCGACGTTTAAGCCGGATTAGAGCGTTTTTCGTGTACATCTTCCTTCGGTAATATAAACGGAAAATCAGGAACATTTTAGTTAATTCTAATGAAAACACATTGATTTTTATCATTTTTATGGGAAACAACATTGTCATATGTCTTTTCTTGGATCTAAATAATACGAAACCTCGCTCTATGATTTGAAGTTTAAATCCTCATATAGGGTAAAGTAGTGACTTTTTTCACGTTTTTCATGTAGTGTGATTTTACGTAAGTATATTCGTTTTTACCAATATTTCGATACTATTTCATGTAGTATCACGATATGTGATTTTGCCTTCAATTCTCAGAATTTCGCATAATATTGCATTTTAAACAAGTTTTCTTGCATTTTGTTTCATACGAAAAATCATCGAATTTAGCAATATTTTCACGTTCATCATCCCCTTTTCCTTTATGTGATTTAAACAAAATATCATCGAATTAGGCAATATTTTGCCGTTTTTCCACGTTTTTGTGAATTTTCAATTTATTGTTATTAATTCATTAAATATACGATAAAAATGATGCAAACACATAATTGATTAGATAATAACCTTAAATACTTCATTTTCAATCATCTATTTGTTTCTCGTTAAAATGCTGAGTAAGATATTGAAAAGGGGAGAAGTTCGGGTTTTTATTGCATATATCGACGTTTCAGCCGGATTAGAGCGGTTTTACGTGTACATCTTCCATCGGTAATATAAACGGAAAATCAAGAACATTTTAGTTAATTCTAATGAAAACACATTGTTTCTTATAATTTGTATTGGAAACACCATTCTCATATGTCTTTTCTTGGATCTAAATAATACGAAACCTCGCTCTATGATTTGAAGTTAAAATCCTCAAATATGGTAAAATAGTGACTTTTTCACGTTATTCATTTAGTTTGATATTACGTAAATATATTCATTTTACCAATATTTCGATACTATTTCATGTAGTATCACAACATGTGATTTAGCCTTCAAATCTCAGAATGTCGCATAATATTGCATTTTAAGCAAGTTTTCTTGCATTTTGTTTCGTACGAAAAATCATCGAATTTAGCAATATTTTCACGTTCATCATCCCCTTTTCCTTTATGTGATTTAAACAAAATATCATCGAATTAGGCAATATTTTGCCGTTTTTCCACGTTTTTGTGAATTTTCAGTTTATGGGTATTAATTCATTATATATACGATAAAAATGATGCAAACACATAATTGATTAGAAAATAACGTTAAATACTTCATTTTCAATCATCTATTTGTTTCTCGTTAAAATACTGAGTAAGATATTGAAAAGGGGAGAAATTCTGCTTTTATTGCATATATCGACGTTTCAGCCGAAATAGAGCGATTTTCGTGTACATCTTCCATCGGTAATATAAACGGAAAATCAGGAACATTTTAGTTAATTCTAATGAAAACACATTGATTTTTATCATTTTTATTGGAAACAACATTGTCATATGTCTTTTCTTGGACCTAATAATACGAAACCTCGCTCTATGATTTGAAGTTTAAATCCTCATATATGGTAAAGTAGTGACTTTTTTCACGTTTTTCATGTAGTGTGATTTTACGTAAGTAAATTCGTTTTTACCAATATTTCGATACTATTTCATGTAGTATCACGATATGTGATTTTGCCTTCAATTCTCAGAATTTCGCATAATATTGCATTTTAAGCAAGTTTTCTTGCATTTTGTTTCATACGAAAAATCATCGAATTTAGCAATATTTTCACGTTCATCATCCCCTTTTCCTTTATGTGATTTAAAAAATATATCATCGAATTAGGCAATATTTTGCCGTTTTTCCACGTTTTTGTGAATTTTCAGTTTATTGTTATTAATTCATTATATATACGATAAAAATGATGCAAACACATAATTGATTAGAAATTAACCTTAAATACTTTATTTTCAATCAACCATATGTTTCTCGTTAAAATACTGAGATATTGAAAAGGGGAGAAGTTCGGTTTTTATTGCATATATCGACGTTTCAGCCGGATTAGAGCGGTTTTACGTGTACATCTTCCATCGGTAATATAAACGGAAAATCAGGAACATTTTAGTTAATTCTAATGAAAACACATTGATTTTTATCATTTGTATTGGAAACAACATTGTCATATGTCTTTTCTTGGATCTAAATAATACGAAACCTCGCTCTATGATTTGAAGTTAAAATCCTCAAATATGGTAAAATAGTGACTTTTTTCACGTTTTTCATGTAGTTTGATATTACGTAAATATATTCATTTTTACCAATATTTCGATACTATTTCATGTAGTATCACGATATGTGAGTTGGCCTTCAAATCTCAGAATATCGCATAAAATTGCATTTTAAGTTATTTTTTTTGCATTTTGTTTCGTACGAAAAATCATCGAATTTAGCAATATTTTGACGTTTATTATCTCCTTTTCCTTTGTGTGATTTAAACAAAATATCATCGAATTAGGCAATATTTTGCCGTTTTTCCACGTTTTTGTGAATTTTCAGTTTTTTGTTATTAATTCATTAAATAGACGATAAAAATGATGCAAACACATAATTGATTAGATAATAACCTTAAATACTTCATTTTCAATCATCTATTTGTTTCTCGTTATAATGCTGAGTAAGATATTGAAAAGGGGAGAAGTTCGGGTTTTTATTGCATATATCGACGTTTCAGCCGGATTAGAGCGGTTTTAAGTGTACATCTTCCATCGGTAATATAAACGGAAAATCAAGAACATTTTAGTTAATTCTAATGAAAACACATTGATTTTTATCATTTGTATTGGAAACAACATTGTCATATGTATTTTCTTGGATCTAAATAATACGAAACCTCGCTCTATGATATGTAGTTAAAATCCTCAAATATGGTAAAATAGTGACTTTTTCACGTTAATCATGTAGTTTGATATTACGTAAATATATTCATTTTTACCAGTATTTCGATACTATTTCATGTAGTATCACAATATGTGATTTGGCCTTCAAATCTCAGAATGTCGTATAATATTGCATTTTAAGCAAGTTTTCTTGCATTTTGTTTCGTACGAAAAATCATCGAATTTAGCAATATTTTGACGTTTATCATCCCCTTTTCCTTTATGTGATTTAAACAAAATATCATCGAATTAGGCAATATTTTGCCGTTTTTCCACGTTTATGTGAATTTTCAGTTTATTGTTAATAATTCATTATATATACGATAAAAATGATGCAAACACATAATTGATTAGATAATAACCTTAAATATTTCATTTTCAATCTTCTATTTGTTTCTCGTTAAAATACTAAGTAAGATATTGAAAAGGGGAGAAGTTCTGTTTTTATTGCATATATCGACGTTTAAGCCGGATTAGAGCGTTTTTCGTGTACATCTTCCTTCGGTAATATAAACGGAAAATCAGGAACATTTTAGTTAATTCTAATGAAAACACATTGATTTTTATCATTTTTATTGGAAACAACATTGTCATATGTCTTTTCTTGGATCTAAATAATACGAAACCTCGCTCTATGATTTGAAGTTTAAATCCTCATATATGGTAAAGTAGTGACTTTTTTCACGTTTTTCATGTAGTGTGATTTTACGTAAGTATATTCGTTTTTACCAATATTTCGATACTATTTCATGTAGTATCACGATATGTGATTTTGCCTTCAATTCTCAGAATTTCGCATAATATTGCATTTTAAACAAGTTTTCTTGCATTTTGTTTCATACGAAAAATCATCGAATTTAGCAATATTTTCACGTTCATCATCCCCTTTTCCTTTATGTGATTTAAACAAAATATCATCGAATTAGGCAATATTTTGCCGTTTTTCCACGTTTTTGTGAATTTTCAATTTATTGTTATTAATTCATTAAATATACGATAAAAATGATGCAAACACATAATTGATTAGATAATAACCTTAAATACTTCATTTTCAATCATCTATTTGTTTCTCGTTAAAATGCTGAGTAAGATATTGAAAAGGGGAGAAGTTCGGGTTTTTATTGCATATATCGACGTTTCAGCCGGATTAGAGCGGTTTTACGTGTACATCTTCCATCGGTAATATAAACGGAAAATCAAGAACATTTTAGTTAATTCTAATGAAAACACATTGTTTCTTATAATTTGAATTGGAAACACCATTCTCATGTCTTTTCTTGGATCTAAATAATACGAAACCTCGCTCTATGATTTGAAGTTAAAATCCTCAAATATGGTAAAATAGTGACTTTTTCACGTTATTCATTTAGTTTGATATTACGTAAATATATTCATTTTACCAATATTTCGATACTATTTCATGTAGTATCACAACATGTGATTTAGCCTTCAAATCTCAGAATGTCGCATAATATTGCATTTTAAGCAAGTTTTCTTGCATTTTGTTTCGTACGAAAAATCATCGAATTTAGCAATATTTTGCCGTTTTTCCACGTTTTTGTGAATTTTCAGTTTATTGTTAATAATTCATTAAATATACGTTATAAATGATGCAAACACATAAATAATTAGATAATAACCTTAAATACTTCATTTTCAATCATCTATTTCTTTCTCGTTAAAATACTGAGAAAGATATTGAAAAGGGGAGAAGTTCTGTTTTTATTGCATATATCGACGTTTAAGCCGGATTAGAGCGTTTTTCGAGTACATCTTCCATCGGTAATATAAACGGAAAATCAGGAACATTTTAGTTAATTTTAATGAAAACACATTGATTTTTATCATTTTTATTGGAAACAACATTGTCATATGTCTTTTCTTGGACCTAATAATACGAAACCTCGCTCTATGATTTGAAGTTTAAATCCTCATATATGGTAAAGTAGTGACTTTTTTCACGTTTTTCATGTAGTGTGATTTTACGTAAGTAAATTCGTTTTTACCAATATTTCGATACTATTTCATGTAGTATCACGATATGTGATTTTGCCTTCAATTCTCAGAATTTCGCATAATATTGCATTTTAAACAAGTTTTCTTGCATTTTGTTTCATACGAAAAATCATCGAATTTAGCAATATTTTCACGTTCATCATCCCCTTTTCCTTTATGTGATTTAAACAAAATATCATCGAATTAGGCAATATTTTGCCGTTTTTCCACGTTTTTGTGAATTTTCAGTTTATTGTTATTAATTCATTATATATATATGATAAAAATGATGCAAACGCATAATTGATTAGAAATTACCCTTAAATACTTTATTTTCAATCAACGATTTGTTTCTCGTTAAAATACTGAGTAGGATATTGAAAAGGGGAGAAGTTCGGTTTTTATTGCATATATCGACGTTTCAGCCGGATTAGAGCGGTTTTACGTGTACATCTTCCATCGGTATTATAAACGGAAAATCAAGAACATTTTAGTTAATTCTAATGAAAACACATTGTTTTTTATAATTTGTATTGGAAACACCATTGTCATATGTCTTTTCTTGGATCCAAATAATACGAAACCTCGCTCTATGATTTGAAGTTAAAATCCTCAAATATGGTAAAATAGTGACTTTTTCACGTTAATCATTTAGTTTGATATTACGTAAATATATTCATTTTTACCAATATTTCGATACTATTTCTTGTAGTATCACAATATGTGATTTGGCCTTCAAATCTCAGAATGTCGCATAATATTGCATTTTAAGCAAGTTTTCTTGCATTTTGTTTCGTACGAAAAATCATCGAATTTAGCAATATTTTGACGTTTATCATCTCCTCTCCCTTTATGTGATTTAAACAAAATATCATCGAATTAGGCAATATTTTGCCGTTTTTCCACGTTTTTGTGAATTTTCAGTTTATTGTTATTAATTCATTAAATATACGATAAAAATGATGCAAACACATAATTGATTATATAATAACCTTAAATACTTCATTTTCAATCATCTATTTGTTTCTCGTTAAAATACTGAGTAGGATATTGAAAAGGGGAGAAGTTCGGTTTTTATTGCATATATCGACGTTTCAGCCGGATTAGAGCGGTTTTACGTGTACATCTTCCATCGGTAATATAAACGGAAAATCAGGAACATTTTAGTTAATTCTAATGAAAACACTCTGGTTTTTATCATTTGTATTGGAAACAACATTGTCATATGTCTTTTCTTGGATCTAAATAATACCAAACCTCGTTCTATGATTTGAAGTTAAAATCCTCAAATATGGTAAAATAGTGACTTTTTCACGTTTTTCATGTAGTTTGATATTACGTAAATACATTCATTTTTACCAATATTTCGATACTATTTCATGTAGTATCACGACATTTGAGTTGGCCTTCAAATCTCAGAATATCGCATAAAATTGCATTTTAAGCTATTTTTTTTGCATTTTGTTTCGTACGAAAAATCATCGAATTTAGCAATATTTTGACGTTTATTATCTCCTTTTCCTTTATGTGATTTAAACAAAATATCATCTAATTAGGCAATATTTTGCCGTTTTTTAACGTTTTTGTGAATTTTCAGTTTATTGTTATTAATTCATTAAATATACGATAAAAATGATGCAAACACATAATTGATTAGATAATAACCTTAAATACTTTATTTTCAATCATCTATTTGTTTCTCGTTAAAATGCTGAGTAAGATATTGAAAAGGGGAGAAGTTCGGGTTTTTATTGCATATATCGACGTTTCAGCCGGATTAGAGCGGTTTTACATGTACATCTTCCATCGGTAATATAAACGGAAAATCAAGAACATTTTAGTTAATTCTAATGAAAACACATTGATTTTTATCATTTGTATTGGAAACAACATTGTCATATGTCATTTCTTGGATCTAAATAATACGAAACCTCGCTCTATGATTTGAAGTTAAAATCCTCAAATATGGTAAAATAGTGACATTTTCACGTTAATCATGTAGTTTGATATTACGTAAATATATTCATTTTTACCAATATTTCGATACTATTTCATGTAGTATCACAATATGTGATTTGGCCAT
The DNA here is from genome assembly GCF_040958095.1 of Procambarus clarkii. NCBI lineage: Eukaryota > Metazoa > Arthropoda > Malacostraca > Decapoda > Cambaridae > Procambarus > Procambarus clarkii. The sequence continues at coordinate 13,926,790 of NC_091219.1, forward strand.
CAAATCTCAGAAAAGTCGTATAATATTGCATTTTAAGCAAGTTTTCTTGCATTTTGTTTCGTACGAAAAATCATCGAATTTAGCTATATTTTGACGTTTATCATCTCCTCTCCCTTTATGTGATTTAAACAAAATATCATCGAATTAGGCAATATTTTGCCGTTTTTCCACGTTTTTGTGAATTTTCAGTTTATTGTTAATAATTCATTAAATATACGTTATAAATGATGCAAACACATAATTAATTAGATAATAACCTTAAATACTTCATTTTAAATCATCTATTTCTTTCTCGTTAAAATACTGAGTAAGATATTAAAAAGGGGAGAAGTTCTGTTTTTATTGCATATAAAAAAAAAATTTATTGCATATATACGTTTAAGCCGGATTAGAGCGTTTTTCGTGTACATCTTCCTTCGGTAATATAAACGGAAAATCAGGAACATTTTAGTTAATTCTAATGAAAACACATTGATTTTTATCATTTTTATTGGAAACAACATTGTCATATGTCTTTTCTTGGACCTAATAATACGAAACCTCGTTCTATGATTTGAAGTTTAAATCCTCATATATGGTAAAGTAGTGACTTTTTTCACGTTTTTCATGTATTGTGATTTTACGTAAGTATATTCGTTTTTACCAATATTTCGATACTATTTCATGTAGTATCACGATATGTGATTTTGCCTTCAATTCTCAGAATTTCGCATAATATTGCATTTTAAGCAAGTTTTCTTGCATTTTGTTTCATACGAAAAATCATCGAATTTAGCAATATTTTCATGTTCATCATCCCCTTTTCCTTTATGTGATTTAAACAAAATATCATCGAATTAGGCAATATTTTGCCGTTTTTCCACGTTTTTGTGAATTTTCAGTTTATTGTTATTAATTCATTAAATATATGATAACAATGATGCAAACACATAATTGATTAGAAAATAACCTTAAATACTTCATTTTCAATCAACTATTTGTTTCTCGTTAAAATACTGAGTAAGATATTGAAAAGGGGAGAAATTCTGTTTTTATTGCATATATCGACGTTTCAGCCGGAATAGAGCGGTTTTCGTGTACATCTTCCATCGGTAATATAAACGGAAAATCAGGAACATTTTAGTTAATTCTAATGAAAACACTCTGGTTTTTATCATTTGTATTGGAAACAACATTGTCATATGTCTTTTCTTGGATCTAAATAATACGAAACCTCGCTCTATGATTTGAAGTTAAAATCCTCAAATATGGTAAAATAGTGACGTTTTTCACGTTTTTCATGTAGTTTGATATTACGTAAATATATTCATTTTTACCAATATTTCGATACTATTTCATGTAGTATCACGACATGTGAGTTGGCCTTCAAATCTCAGAATATCGCATAAAATTGCATTTTAAGCTATTTTTTTTGCATTTTGTTTCGTACGAAAAATCATCGAATTTAGCAATATTTTGACGTTTATTATCTCCTTTTCCTTTATGTGATTTAAACAAAATATCATCGAGTTAGGCAATATTTTGCCGTTTTTCCACGTTTTTGTGAATTTTCAGTTTATTGTTATTAATTCATTAAATATACGATAAAAATGATGCAAACACATAATTGATTAGATAATAACCTTAAATACTTCATTTTCAATCATCTATTTGTTTCTCGTTAAAATGCTGAGTAAGATATTGAAAAGGGGAGAAGTTCGGGTTTTTATTGCATATATCGACGTTTCAGCCGGATTAGAGCGGTTTTACGTGTACATCTTCCATCGGTAATATAAACGGAAAATCAAGAACATTTTAGTTAATTCTAATGAAAACACATTGATTTTTATCATTTGTATTGGAAACACCATTCTCATATGTCTTTTCTTGGATCCAAATAATACGAAACCTCGCTCTATGATTTGAAGTTAAAATCCTCAAATATGGTAAAATAGTGACTTTTTTCACGTTTTTCATGTAGTTTGATATTACGTAAATATATTCATTTTTACCAATATTTCGATACTATTTCATGTAGTATCACGACATGTGAGTTGGCCTTCAAATCTCAGAATATAGCATAAAATTGAATTTTAAGCTATTTTTTTTGCATTTTGTTTCGTACGAAAAATCATCGAATTTAGCAATATTTTGACGTTTATTATCTCCTTTTCCTTTATGTGATTTAAACAAAATATCATCGAATTAGGCAATATATTGCCGTTTTTCCACGTTTTTGTGAATTTTCAGTTTATTGTTATTAATTCATTAAATATACGATAAAAATGATGCAAACACATAATTGATTAGATAATAACCTTAAATACTTTATTTTCAATCATCTATTTGTTTCTCGTTAAAATGCTGAGTAAGATATTGAAAAGGGGAGAAGTTCGGGTTTTTATTGCATATATCGACGTTTCAGCCGGATTAGAGCGGTTTTACGTGTACATCTTCCATCGGTAATATAAACGGAAAATCAAGAACATTTTAGTTAATTCTAATGAAAACACATTGATTTTTATCATTTGTATTGGAAACAACATTGTCATATGTATTTTCTTGGATATAAATAATACGAAACCTCGCTCTATGATTTGAAGTTAAAATCCTCAAATATGGTAAAATAGTGACTTTTTTCACGTTTTTTATGTAGTTTGATATTACGTAAATATATTCATTTTTACCAATATTTCGATACAATTTCATGTAATATCACGATATGTGAGTTGGCCTTCAAATCTCAGAATATAGCATAATATTGCATTTTAAGCAAGTTTTTTTGCATTTTGTTTCGTACGAAAAATCATCGAATTTAGCAATATTTTGACGTTTATTATCTCCTTTTCCTTTATGTGATTTAAACAAAATATCATCGAATTAGGCAATATTTTGCCGTTTTTCCACGTTTTTGTGAATTTTCAGTTTATTGTTATTAATTCATTAAATATACGATAAAAATGATGCAAACACATAATTGATTAGATAAAAACCTTAAATACTTCATTTTCAATCATCTATTTGTTTCTCGTTAAAATGCTGAGTAAGATATTGAAAAGGGGAGAAGTTCGGGTTTTTATTGCAGATATCGACGTTTCAGCCGGATTAGAGCGGTTTTACGTGTACATCTTCCATCGGTAATATAAACGGAAAATCAAGAACATTTTAGTTAATTCTAATGAAAACACATTGATTTTTATCATTTGTATTGGAAACAACATTTTCATATGTATTTTCTTGGATCTAAATAATACGAAACCTCGCTCTATGATTTGTAGTTAAAATCCTCAAATATGGTAAAATAGTGACTTTTTCACGTTAATCATGTAGTTTGATATTACGTAAATATATTCATTTTTGCCAATATTTCGATACTATTTCATGAAGTATCACAATATGTGATTTGGCCCTCAAGTCTCAGAAAAGTCGTATAATATTGCATTTTAAGCAAGTTTTCTTGCATTTTGTTTCGTACGAAAAATCATCGAATTTAGCAATATTTTGACGTTTATCATCTCCTCTCCCTTTATGTGATTTAAACAAAATATCATCGAATTAGGCAATATTTTGCCGTTTTTCCACGTTTTTGTGAATTTTCAGTTTATTGTTAATAATTCATTAAATATACGTTATAAATGATGCAAACACATAATTAATTAGATAATAACCTTAAATACTTCATTTTAAATCATCTATTTCTTTCTCGTTAAAATACTGAGTAAGATATTAAAAAGGGGAGAAGTTCTGTTTTTATTGCATATATCGACGTTTAAGCCGGATTAGAGCGTTTTTCGTGTACATCTTCCTTCGGTAATATAAACGGAAAATCAGGAACATTTTAGTTAATTCTAATGAAAACACTCTGGTTTTTATCATTTGTATTGGAAACAACATTGTCATATGTCTTTTCTTGGATCTAAATAATACGAAACCTCGCTCTATGATTTGAAGTTAAAATCCAAAATATGGTAAAATAGTGACTTTTTTCACGTTTTTCATGTAATTTGATATTACGTAAATATATTCATTTTTACCAATATTTCGATACTATTTCATGTAGTATCACGACATATGATTTGGCCTTCAAATCTCAGAATATCGCATAAAATTGCATTTTAAGCTATTTTTTTTGCATTTTGTTTCGTACGAAAAATCATCGAATTTAGCAATATTTTGACGTTTATTGTCTCCTTTTCCTTTATGTGATTTAAACAAAATATCATCGAATTAGGCAATATTTTGCCGTTTTTCCACGTTTTTGTGAATTTTCAGTTTATTGTTATTAATTCATTAAATATACGATAAAAATTATGCAAACACATAATTGATTAGATAATAACCTTAAATACTTTATTTTCAATCATCTATTTGTTTCTCGTTAAAATGCTGAGTAAGATATTGAAAAGGGGAGAAGTTCGGGTTTTTATTGCATATATCGACGTTTCAGCCGGATTAGATCGGTTTTACGTGTACATCTTCCATCGGTAATATAAACGGAAATTCAAGAACATTTTAGTTAATTCTAATGAAAACACATTGATTTTTATCATTTGTATTGGAAACAACATTGTCATATGTCTTTTCTTGGACCTAATAATACGAAACCTCGTTCTATGATCTGAAGTTTAAATCCTCATATATGGTAAAGTAGTGACTTTTTTCACGTTTTTCATGTAGTGTGATTTTACGTAAGTATATTCGTTTTTACCAATATTTAGATACAATTTCATGTAGTACACGATATGTGAGTTGGCCTTCAAATCTCCGAATATAGCATAATATTGCATTTTAAGCAAGTTTTTTTGCATTTTGTTTCGTACGAAAAATCATCGAATTTAGCAATATTTTCACGTTTATTATCTCCTTTTCCTTTATGTGATTTGAACAAAATATCATCGAATTAGGCAATATTTTGCCGTTTTTCCACGTTTCTGTGAATTTTCAGTTTATTGTTATTAATTCATTAAATAGACGATAAAAATGATGCAAACACATAATTGATTAGAAAATAACCTTAAATACTTCATTTTCAATCAACTATTTGTTTCTCGTTAAAATACTGAGTAAGATATTGAAAAGGGGAGAAATTCTGTTTTTATTGCATATATCGACGTTTCAGCCGGAATAGAGCGGTTTTCGTGTACATCTTCCATTGGTAATATAAACGGAAAATCAGGAACATTTTAGTTAATTCTAATGAAAACACATTGATTTTTATCATTTTTATTAGAAACAACATTGTCATATGTCTTTTCTTGGATCTAAATAATACCAAAAGTCGCTCTATGATTTGAAGTTTAAATCCTCATATATGGTAAAGTAGTGACTTTTTTCACGTTTTTCTTGTAGTGTGATTTTACGTAAGTATATTCGTTTTTACCAATATTTCGATACTATTTCATGTAGTATCACGATATGTGATTTTGCCTTCAATTCTCAGAATTTCGCATAATATTGCATTTTAAGCAAGTTTTCTTGCATTTTGTTTCATACGAAAAATCATCGAATTGGGCAATATTTTCACGTTAATCATTCCCTTTTTTTATGTGATATTAACAAAATATCATCGAATTAGGCAATATTTTGCCGTTTTTCCACGTTTTTGTGAATTTTCAGTTTATTGTTGTTAATTCATTAAATATATGATAGAAATGATGCAAACGCATAATTGATTAGAAATTAACCTTAAATACTTTTTTTCAATCAACGATTTCTTTCTCGTTAAAATACTGAGTAGGATATTGAAAAGGGGAAAAGTTCGGTTTTTATTGCATATATCGACGTTTCAGCCGGATTAGAGCGGTTTTACGTGTACATCTTCCATCGGTAATATAAACGGAAAATCAGGAACATTTTAGTTAATTCTAATGAAAACACTCTGGTTTTTATCATTTGTATTGGAAACAATATTGTCATATGTCTTTTCTTGGATCTAAATAATACGAAACCTCGCTCTATGATTAAAATCCTCAAATATGGTAAAATAGTGACTTTTTTCACGTTTTTTATGTAGTTTGATATTACGTAAATATATTCATTTTTACCAATATTTCGATACTATTTCATGTAGTATCACGATATGTGAGTTGGCCTTCAAATCTCAGAATATAGCATAATATTGCATTTTAAGCAAGTTTTTTTGCATTTTGTTTCGTACGAAAAATCATCGAATTTAGCAATATTTTGACGTTTATTATCTCCTTTTCCTTTATGTGATTTAAACAAAATATCATCGAATTAGGCAATATTTTTTACCGTTTTTCCACGTTTTTGTGAATTTTCAGTTTATTGTTATTAATTCATTAAATAGACGATAAAAATGACGCAAACACATAATTGATTAGAAAATAACCTTAAATACTTCATTTTCAATCAACTATTTGTTTCTCGTTAAAATACTGAGTAAGATATTGAAAAGGGAAGAAATTCTGTTTTTATTGCATATATCGACGTTTCAGCCGGAATAGAGCGGTTTTCGTGTACATCTTCCATCGGTAATATAAACGGAAAATCAGGAACATTTTAGTTAATTCTAATGAAAACACATTGATTTTTATCATTTTTATTGGAAACAACATTGTCATATGTCTTTTCTTGGATCTAAATAATACGAAACCTCGCTCTATGATTTGAAGTTTAAATCCTCATATATGGTAAAGTAGTGACTTTTTTCACCTTTTTCATGTAGTGTGATTTTACGTAAGTATATTCGTTTTTACCAATATTTCGATACTATTTCATGTAGTATCACGATATGTGATTTTGCCTTCAATTCTCAGAATTTCGCATAATATTGCATTTTAAGCAAGTTTTCTTGCATTTTGTTTCATACGAAAAATCATCGAATTTAGCAATATTTTCACGTTCATCATCCCCTTTTCCTTTATGTGATTTAAACAAAATATCATCGAATGAGGCAATATTTTGCCGTTTTTCCACGTTTTTGGGAATTTTCAGTTTATTGTTATTAATTCATTAAATATATGATAAAAATGATGCAAACGCATAATTGATTAGAAATTAATCTTAAATACTTTATTTTCAATCAACGATTTGTTTCTCGTTAAAATACTGAGTAGGATATTGAAAAGGGGAGAAGTTCGGTTTTTATTGCATATATCGTCGTTTCAGCCGGATTAGAGCGGTTTTACGTGTACATCTTCCATCGGTATTATAAACGAAAAATCAAGAACATTTTAGTTAATTCTAATGAAAACACTCTGGTTTTTATCATTTGTATTGGAAACAATATTGTCATATGTCTTTTCTTGGATCTAAATAATACGAAACCTCGCTCTATGATTTGAAGTTAAAATCCTCAAATATGGTAAAATAGTGACTTTTTTCACGTTTTTTATGTAGTTTGATATTACGTAAATATATTCATTTTTACCAATATTTCGATACTATTTCATGTAGTATCACGATATGTGAGTTGGCCTTCAAATCTCAGAATATAGCATAATATTGCATTTTAAGCAAGTTTTTTTGCATTTTGTTTCGTACGAAAAATCATCGAATTTAGCAATATTTTGACGTTTATTATCTCCTTTTCCTTTATGTGATTTAAACAAAACATCATCGAATTAGGCAATATTTTGCCGTTTTTCCACGTTTTTGTGAATTTTCAGTTTATTGTTATTAATTCATTAAATAGACGATAAAAATGACGCAAACACATAATTGATTAGAAATAACCTTAAATACTTCATTTTAAATCAACTATTTGTTTCTCGTTAAAATACTGAGTAAGATATTGAAAAGGGGAGGAATTCTGTTTTTATTGCATATAACGACGTTTCAGCCGGAATAGAGCGGTTTTCGTGTACATCTTCCATCTGTAATATAAACGGAAAATCAGGAACATTTTAGTTAATTCTAATGAAAACACATTGATTTTTATCATTTTTATTGGAAACAACATTGTCATATGTCTTTTCTTGGATCTAAATAATACGAAACCTCGCTCTATGATTTGAAGTTTAAATCCTCATATATGGTAAAATAGTGACTTTTTTCACGTTTTTTATGTAGTTTGATATTACGTAAGTATATTCGTTTTTACCAATATTTCGATACTATTTCATGTAGTATCACGATATGTGATTTTGCCTTCAATTCTCAGAATTTCGCATAATATTGCATTTTAAGCAAGTTTTCTTGCATTTTGTTTCATACGAAAAATCATCGAATTTAGCAATATTTTCACGTTCATCATCCCCTTTTCCTTTATGTGATTTAAACAAAATATCATCGAATTAGGCAATATTTTGCCGTTTTTCCACGTTTTTGTGAATTTTCAGTTTATTGTTATTAATTCATTAAATATACGATAAAAATGATGCAAACGCATAATTGATTAGAAATTAACCTTAAATACTTTATTTTCAATCAACCATTTGTTTCTCGTTAAAATACTGAGTAGGATATTGAAAAGGGGAGAAGTTCGGTTTTAATTGCATATATCGACGTTTCAGCCGGATTAGAGCGGTTTTACGTGTACATCTTTCATCGGTATTATAAACGGAAAATCAAGAACATTTTAGTTAATTCTAATGAAAACACATTGTTTTTTATAATTTGTATTGGAAACACCATTCTCATATGTCTTTTCTTGGATCTAAATAATACGAAACCTCGCTCTAAGATTTGAAGTTAAAATCCTCAAATATGGTAAAATAGTGACTTTTTCACGTTAATCATTTAGTTTGATATTACGTAAATATATTCATTTTTACCAATATTTCGATACTATTTCTCGTAGTATCACAATTTGTGATTTTACCTTCAAATCTCAGAATGTCGCATAATATTGCATTTTAAGCAAGTTTTCTTGCATTTTGTTTCGTACGAAAAATCATCGAATTTAGCAATATTTTGACGTTTATCATCTCCTCTCCCTTTATGTGATTTAAACAAAATATCATCGAATTAGGCAATATTTGCCGTTTTTCCACGTTTTTGTGAATTTTCAGTTTATTGTTATTAATTCATTAAATATACGATAAAAATGATGCAAACACATAATTGATTAGAAATTAACCTTAAATACTTTATTTTCAATCAACCATTTGTTTCTCGTTAAAATACTGAGTAGGATATTGAAAAGGAGAGAAGTTCGGTTTTTATTGCATATATCGACGTTTCAGCCGGATTAGAGCGGTTTTACGTGTACATCTTCCATCGGTAATATAAACGGAAAATCAGGAACATTTTAGTTAATTCTAATGAAAACACTCTGGTTTTTATCATTTGTATTGGAAACAATATTGTCATATGTCTTTTCTTGGATCTAAATAATACGAAACCTCGCTCTATGATAAAAATCCTCAAATATGGTAAAATAGTGACTTTTTTCACGTTTTTTATGTAGTTTGATATTACGTAAATATATTCATTTTTACCAATATTTCGATACTATTTCATGTAGTATCACAATTTGTGATTTTACCTTCAAATCTCAGAATGTCGCATAATATTGCATTTTAAGCAAGTTTTCTTGCATTTTGTTTCGTACGAAAAATCATCGAATTTAGCAATATTTTGACGTTTATTATCTCCTTTTCCTTTATGTGATTTAAACAAAATATCATCGAATTAGGCAATATTTTGCCGTTTTTCCACGTTTTTGTGAATTTTCAGTTTATTGTTATTAATTCATTAAATATACGATATAAATGATGCAAACACATAATTGATTAGATAATAACCTTAAATACTTTATTTTCAATCATCTATTTGTTTCTCGTTAAAATGCTGAGTAAGATATTGAAAAGGGGAGAAGTTCGGTTTTTATTGCATATATCGACGTTTCAGCCGGATTAGAGCGGTTTTACGTGTACATCTTCCATCGGTAATATAAACGGAAAATCAAGAACATTTTAGTTAATTCTAATGAAAACACATTGATTTTTAGCATTTGTATTGGAAACAACATTGTCATATGTATTTTCTTGGATATATATAATACGAAACCTCGCTCTATGATTTTAAGTTAAAATCCTCAAATATGGTAAAATAGTGACTTTTTTCACGTTTTTTATGTAGTTTGATATTACGTAAATATATTCATTTTTACCAATATTTCGATACAATTTCATGTAGTATCACAATATGTGAGTTGGCCTTCAAATCTCAGAATATAGCATAATATTGCATTTTAAGCAAGTTTTTTTGCATTTTGTTTCGTACGAAAAATCATCGAATTTAGCAATATTTTGACGTTTATTATCTCCTTTTCCTTTATGTGATTTAAACAAAATATCATCGAATTAGGCAATATTTTGCCGTTTTTCCACGTTTTTGTGAATTTTCAGTTTATTGGTATTAATTCATTAAATAGACGATAAAAATGATGCAAACACATAATTGATTAGAAAATAACCTTAAATACTTCATTTTCAATCATCTATTTGTTTCTCGTTAAAATACTGAGTAAGATATTGAAAAGGGGAGAAATTCTGTTTTTATTGCATATATCGACGTTTAAGCCGGAATAGAGCGGTTTTCGTGTACATCTTCCATCGGTAATATAAACGGAAAATCAGGAACATTTTAGTTAATTTTAATGAAAACACATTGATTTTATCATTTTTATTGGAAACAACATTGTCATATGTCTTTTCTTGGATCTAAATAATACCAAAAGTCGCTCTATGATTTGAAGTTTAAATCCTCATATATGGTAAAGTAGTGACTTTTTTCACGTTTTTCATGTAGTGTGATTTTACGTAAGTATATTCGTTTTTACCAATATTTCGATACTATTTCATGTAGTATCACGATATGTGATTTTGCCTTCAATTATCAGAATTTCGCATAATATTGCATTTTAAGCAAGTTTTCTTGCATTTTGTTTCATACGAAAAATCATCGAATTTAGCAATATTTTCACGTTCATCATCCCCTTTTTTTTATGTGATTTAAACAAAATATCATCGAATTAGGCAATATTTTGCCGTTTTTCCACGTTTTTGTGAATTTTCTGTTTATTGTTATTAATTCATTAAATATATGATAAAAATGATGCAAACGCATAATTGATTAGAAATTAACCTTAAATACTTTTTTTCAATCAACGATTTCTTACTCGTTAAAATACTGAGTAGGATATTGAAAAGGGGAGAAGTTCGGGTTTTTATTGCATATATCGACGTTTCTGCCGGATTAGAGCGGTTTTACGTGTACATCTTCCATCGGTATTATAAACGGAAAATCAAGAACACTTTAGTTAATTCTAATGAAAACACATTGTTTTTTAAAATTTGTATTGGAAACACCATTCTCATATGTCTTTTCTTGGATCCAAATAATACGAAACCTCGCTCTATGATTTGAAGTTAAAATCCTCAAATATGGTAAAATAGTGACTTTTTCATGTTAATCATTTAGTTTGATATTACGTAAATATATTCATTTTTACCAATATTTCGATACTATTTCTTGTAGTATCACAATATGTGATTTGGCCTTCAAATCTCAGAATGTCGCATAATATTGCATTTTAAGCAAGTTTTCTTGCATTTTGTTTCGTACGAAAAATCAACGAATTTAGCAATATTTTGACGTTTATCATCTCCTCTCCCTTTGTGTGATTTAAACAAAATATCATCGAATTAGGCAATATTTTGCCGTTTTTCCACGTTTTTGTGAATTTTCAGTTTATTGTTATTAATTCATTAAATATACGATAAAAATTATGCAAACACATAATTGATTATATAATAACCTTAAATACTTCATTTTCAAATATCTATTTGTTTCTCGTTAAAATACTGAGTAGGATATTGAAAAGGGGAGAAGTTCGGTTTTTATTGCATATATCGACGTTTCAGCCGGATTAGAGCGGTTTTACGTGTACATCTTCCATCGGTAATATAAACGGAAAATCAGGAACATTTTAGTTAATTCTAATGAAAACACTCTGGTTTTTATCATTTGTATTGGAAACAACATTGTCATATGTCTTTTCTTGGATCTAAATTATACGAAACCTCGCTCTATGATTTGAAGTTAAAATCCTCAAATATTGTAAAATAGTGACTTTTTTCATGTAGTTTGATATTACGTAAATATATTCATTTTTACCACTATTTCAATAGTATTTCATGTAGTATCACGACATGTGAGTTGGCCTTCAAATCTCAGAATATCGCATAAAATTGCATTTTAAGCTGTTTTTTTTTGCATTTTGTTTCGTACGAAAAATCATCGAATTTAGCAATATTTTGACGTTTATTATCTCCTTTTCCTTTATGTGATATAAACAAAATATCATCGAATTAGGCAATATTTTGCCGTTTTTCCACGTTTTTGTGAATTTTCAGTTTATTGATATTAATTAATTAAATATACGATAAAAATTATGCAAACACATAATTGATTATATAATAACCTTAAATACTTCATTTTCAATCATCTATTTGTTTCTCGTTAAAATACTGAGTAGGATATTGAAAAGGGGAGAAGTTCGGTTTTTATTGCATATATCGACGTTTCAGCCGGATTAGAGCGGTTTTACGTGTACATCTTCCATCGGTAATATAAACGGAAAATCAGGAACATTTTAGTTAATTCTAATGAAAACACTCTGGTTTTTATCATTTGTATTGGAAACAACATTGTCATATGTCTTTTCTTGGATCTAAATAATACGAAACCTCGCTCTATGATTAAAATCCTCAAATATGGTAAAATAGTGACTTTTTCACGCTTTTTATGTAGTTTGATATTACGTAAATATATTCATTTTTACCAATATTTCGATACTATTTCATGTAGTATCACGATATGTGAGTTGGCCTTCAAATCTCAGAATATAGCATAATACTGCATTTTAAGCAAATTTTTTTGCATTTTGTTTCGTACGAAAAATCATCGAATTTAGCAATATTTTGACGTTTAATATCTCCTTTTCCTTTATGTGATTTAAACAAAATATCATCGAATTAGGCAATATTTTGCCGTTTTTCCACGTTTTTGTGAATTTTCAGTTTATTGTTATTAATTCATTAAATAGACGATAAAAATGACGCAAACACATAATTGATTAGAAAATAACCTTAAATACTTCATTTTCAATCAACTATTTGTTTCTCGTTAAAATACTGAGTAAGATATTGAAAAGGGAAGAAATTCTGTTTTTATTGCATATATCGACGTTTCAGCCGGAATAGAGCGGTTTTCGTGTACATCTTCCATCGGTAATATAAACGGAAAATCAGGAACATTTTAGTTAATTCTAATGAAAACACATTGATTTTTATCATTTTTATTGGAAACAACATTGTCATATGTCTTTTCTTGGATCTAAATAATACGAAACCTCGCTCTATGATTTGAAGTTTAAATCCTCATATATGGTAAAGTAGTGACTTTTTTCACCTTTTTCATGTAGTGTGATTTTACGTAAGTATATTCGTTTTTACCAATATTTCGATACTATTCCATGTAGTATCACAATATGTGATTTTGCCTTCAATTCTCAGAATTTCGCATAATATTGCATTTTAAGCAAGTTTTCTTGCATTTTGTTTCATACGAAAAATCATTGAATTTAGCAATATTTTCACGTTCATCATCCCCTTTTCCTTTATGTGATTTAAACAAAATATCATCGAATGAGGCAATATTTTGCCGTTTTTCCACGTTTTTGGGAATTTTCAGTTTATTGTTATTAATTCATTAAATATATGATAAAAATGATGCAAACGCATAATTGATTAGAAATTAATCTTAAATACTTTATTTTCAATCAACGATTTGTTTCTCGTTAAAATACTGAGTAGGATATTGAAAAGGGGAGAAGTTCGGTTTTTATTGCATATATCGTCGTTTCAGCCGGATTAGAGCGGTTTTACGTGTACATCTTCCATCGGTTTTATAAACGAAAAATCAAGAACATTTTAGTTAATTCTAATGAAAACACTCTGGTTTTTATCATTTGTATTGGAAACAATATTGTCATATGTCTTTTCTTGGATCTAAATAATACGAAACCTCGCTCTATGATTTGAAGTTAAAATCCTCAAATATGGTAAAATAGTGACTTTTTTCACGTTTTTTATGTAGTTTGATATTACGTAAATATATTCATTTTTACCAATATTTCGATACTATTTCATGTAGTATCACGATATGTGAGTTGGCCTTCAAATCTCAGAATATAGCATAATATTGCATTTTAAGCAAGTTTTTTTGCATTTTGTTTCGTACGAAAAATCATCGAATTTAGCAATATTTTGACGTTTATTATCTCCTTTTCCTTTATGTGATTTAAACAAAATATCATCGAATTAGGCAATATTTTGCCGTTTTTCCACGTTTTTGTGAATTTTCAGTTTATTGTTATTAATTCATTAAATAGACGATAAAAATGACGCAAACACATAATTGATTAGAAATAACCTTAAATACTTCATTTTAAATCAACTATTTGTTTCTCGTTAAAATACTGAGTAAGATATTGAAAAGGGGAGGAATTCTGTTTTTATTGCATATATCGACGTTTCAGCCGGAATAGAGCGGTTTTCGTGTACATCTTCCATCTGTAATATAAACGGAAAATCAGGAACATTTTAGTTAATTCTAATGAAAACACATTGATTTTTATCATTTTTATTGGAAACAACATTGTCATATGTCTTTTCTTGGATCTAAATAATACGAAACCTCGCTTTATGATTTGAAGTTTAAATCCTCATATATGGTAAAATAGTGACTTTTTTCACGTTTTTTATGTAGTTTGATATTACGTAAGTATATTCGTTTTTACCAATATTTCGATACTATTTCATGTAGTATCACGATATGTGATTTTGCCTTCAATTCTCAGAATTTCGCATAATATTGCATTTTAAGCAAGTTTTCTTGCATTTTGTTTCATACGAAAAATCATCGAATTTAGCAATATTTTCACGTTCATCATCCCCTTTTCCTTTATGTGATTTAAACAAAATATCATCGAATTAGGCAATATTTTGCCGTTTTTCCACGTTTTTGTGAATTTTCAGTTTATTGTTATTAATTCATTAAATATACGATAAAAATAATGCAAACGCATAATTGATTAGAAATTAACCTTAAATACTTTATTTTCAATCAACCATTTGTTTCTCGTTAAAATACTGAGTAGGATATTGAAAAGGGGAGAAGTTCGGTTTTAATTGCATATATCGACGTTTCAGCCGGATTAGAGCGGTTTTACGTGTACATCTTTCATCGGTATTATAAACGGAAAATCAAGAACATTTTAGTTAATTCTAATGAAAACACATTGTTTTTTATAATTTGTATTGGAAACACCATTCTCATATGTCTTTTCTTGGATCTAAATAATACGAAACCTCGCTCTAAGATTTGAAGTTAAAATCCTCAAATATGGTAAAATAGTGACTTTTTCACGTTAATCATTTAGTTTGATATTACGTAAATATATTCATTTTTACCAATATTTCGATACTATTTCTCGTAGTATCACAATTTGTGATTTTACCTTCAAATCTCAGAATGTCGCATAATATTGCATTTTAAGCAAGTTTTCTTGCATTTTGTTTCGTACGAAAAATCATCGAATTTAGCAATATTTTGACGTTTATCATCTCCTCTCCCTTTATGTGATTTAAACAAAATATCATCGAATTAGGCAATATTTGCCGTTTTTCCACGTTTTTGTGAATTTTCAGTTTATTGTTATTAATTCATTAAATATACGATAAAAATGATGCAAACACATAATTGATTAGAAATTAACCTTAAATACTTTATTTTCAATCAACCATTTGTTTCTTGTTAAAATACTGAGTAGGATATTGAAAAGGAGAGAAGTTCGGTTTTTATTGCATATATCGACGTTTCAGCCGGATTAGAGCGGTTTTACGTGTACATCTTCCATCGGTAATATAAACGGAAAATCAGGAACATTTTAGTTAATTCTAATGAAAACACTCTGGTTTTTATCATTTGTATTGGAAACAATATTGTCATATGTCTTTTCTTGGATCTAAATAATACGAACCTCGCTCTATGATTAAAATCCTCAAATATGGTAAAATAGTGACTTTTTTCACGTTTTTTATGTAGTTTGATATTACGTAAATATATTCATTTTTACCAATATTTCGATACTATTTCATGTAGTATCACGATATGTGAGTTGGCCTTCAAATCTCAGAATATAGCATAATATTGCATTTTAAGCAAGTTTTTTTGCATTTTGTTTCGTACGAAAAATCATCGAATTTAGCAATATTTTGACGTTTATTATCTCCTTTTCCTTTATGTGATTTAAACAAAATATCATCGAATTAGGCAATATTTGCCGTTTTTCCACGTTTTTGTGAATTTTCAGTTTATTGTTATTAATTCATTAAATATACGATAAAAATGATGCAAACACATAATTGATTAGAAATTAACCTTAAATACTTTATTTTCAATCAACCATTTGTTTCTCGTTAAAATACTGAGTAGGATATTGAAAAGGAGAGAAGTTCGGTTTTTATTGCATATATCGACGTTTCAGCCGGATTAGAGCGGTTTTACGTGTACATCTTCCATCGGTAATATAAACGGAAAATCAGGAACATTTTAGTTAATTCTAATGAAAACACTCTGGTTTTTATCATTTGTATTGGAAACAATATTGTCATATGTCTTTTCTTGGATCTAAATAATACGAAACCTCGCTCTATGATTAAAATCCTCAAATATGGTAAAATAGTGACTTTTTTCACGTTTTTTATGTAGTTTGATATTACGTAAATATATTCATTTTTACCAATATTTCGATACTATTTCATGTAGTATCACGATATGTGAGTTGGCCTTCAAATCTCAGAATATAGCATAATATTGCATTTTAAGCAAGTTTTTTTGCATTTTGTTTCGTACGAAAAATCATCGAATTTAGCAATATTTTGACGTTTATTATCTCCTTTTCCTTTATGTGATTTAAACAAAATATCATCGAATTAGGCAATATTTTTTACCGTTTTTCCACGTTTTTGTGAATTTTCAGTTTATTGTTATTAATTCATTAAATAGACGATAAAAATGACGCAAACACATAATTGATTAGAAAATAACCTTAAATACTTCATTTTCAATCAACTATTTGTTTCTCGTTAAAATACTGAGTAAGATATTGAAAAGGGAAGAAATTCTGTTTTTATTGCATATATCGACGTTTCAGCCGGAATAGAGCGGTTTTCGTGTACATCTTCCATCGGTAATATAAACGGAAAATCAGGAACATTTTAGTTAATTCTAATGAAAACACATTGATTTTTATCATTTTTATTGGAAACAACATTGTCATATGTCTTTTCTTGGATCTAAATAATACGAAACCTCGCTCTATGATTTGAAGTTTAAATCCTCATATATGGTAAAGTAGTGACTTTTTTCACCTTTTTCATGTAGTGTGATTTTACGTAAGTATATTCGTTTTTACCAATATTTCGATACTATTTCATGTAGTATCACGATATGTGATTTTGCCTTCAATTCTCAGAATTTCGCATAATATTGCATTTTAAGCAAGTTTTCTTGCATTTTGTTTCATACGAAAAATCATCGAATTTAGCAATATTTTCACGTTCATCATCCCCTTTTCCTTTATGTGATTTAAACAAAATATCATCGAATGAGGCAATATTTTGCCGTTTTTCCACGTTTTTGGGAATTTTCAGTTTATTGTTATTAATTCATTAAATATATGATAAAAATGATGCAAACGCATAATTGATTAGAAATTAATCTTAAATACTTTATTTTCAATCAACGATTTGTTTCTCGTTAAAATACTGAGTAGGATATTGAAAAGGGGAGAAGTTCGGTTTTTATTGCATATATCGTCGTTTCAGCCGGATTAGAGCGGTTTTACGTGTACATCTTCCATCGGTATTATAAACGAAAAATCAAGAACATTTTAGTTAATTCTAATGAAAACACTCTGGTTTTTATCATTTGTATTGGAAACAATATTGTCATATGTCTTTTCTTGGATCTAAATAATACGAAACCTCGCTCTATGATTTGAAGTTAAAATCCTCAAATATGGTAAAATAGTGACTTTTTTCACGTTTTTTATGTAGTTTGATATTACGTAAATATATTCATTTTTACCAATATTTCGATACTATTTCATGTAGTATCACGATATGTGAGTTGGCCTTCAAATCTCAGAATATAGCATAATATTGCATTTTAAGCAAGTTTTTTTGCATTTTGTTTCGTACGAAAAATCATCGAATTTAGCAATATTTTGACGTTTATTATCTCCTTTTCCTTTATGTGATTTAAACAAAATATCATCGAATTAGGCAATATTTTGCCGTTTTTCCACGTTTTTGTGAATTTTCAGTTTATTGTTATTAATTCATTAAATAGACGATAAAAATGACGCAAACACATAATTGATTAGAAATAACCTTAAATACTTCATTTTAAATCAACTATTTGTTTCTCGTTAAAATACTGAGTAAGATATTGAAAAGGGGAGGAATTCTGTTTTTATTGCATATAACGACGTTTCAGCCGGAATAGAGCGGTTTTCGTGTACATCTTCCATCTGTAATATAAACGGAAAATCAGGAACATTTTAGTTAATTCTAATGAAAACACATTGATTTTTATCATTTTTATTGGAAACAACATTGTCATATGTCTTTTCTTGGATCTAAATAATACGAAACCTCGCTCTATGATTTGAAGTTTAAATCCTCATATATGGTAAAATAGTGACTTTTTCACGTTTTTTATGTAGTTTGATATTACGTAAGTATATTCGTTTTTACCAATATTTCGATACTATTTCATGTAGTATCACGATATGTGATTTTGCCTTCAATTCTCAGAATTTCGCATAATATTGCATTTTAAGCAAGTTTTCTTGCATTTTGTTTCATACGAAAAATCATCGAATTTAGCAATATTTTCACGTTCATCATCCCCTTTTCCTTTATGTGATTTAAACAAAATATCATCGAATTAGGCAATATTTTGCCGTTTTTCCACGTTTTTGTGAATTTTCAGTTTATTGTTATTAATTCATTAAATATACGATAAAAATGATGCAAACGCATAATTGATTAGAAATTAACCTTAAATACTTTATTTTCAATCAACCATTTGTTTCTCGTTAAAATACTGAGTAGGATATTGAAAAGGGGAGAAGTTCGGTTTTAATTGCATATATCGACGTTTCAGCCGGATTAGAGCGGTTTTACGTGTACATCTTTCATCGGTATTATAAACGGAAAATCAAGAACATTTTAGTTAATTCTAATGAAAACACATTGTTTTTTATAATTTGTATTGGAAACACCATTCTCATATGTCTTTTCTTGGATCTAAATAATACGAAACCTCGCTCTAAGATTTGAAGTTAAAATCCTCAAATATGGTAAAATAGTGACTTTTTCACGTTAATCATTTAGTTTGATATTACGTAAATATATTCATTTTTACCAATATTTCGATACTATTTCTCGTAGTATCACAATTTGTGATTTTACCTTCAAATCTCAGAATGTCGCATAATATTGCATTTTAAGCAAGTTTTCTTGCATTTTGTTTCGTACGAAAAATCATCGAATTTAGCAATATTTTGACGTTTATCATCTCCTCTCCCTTTATGTGATTTAAACAAAATATCATCGAATTAGGCAATATTTGCCGTTTTTCCACGTTTTTGTGAATTTTCAGTTTATTGTTATTAATTCATTAAATATACGATAAAAATGATGCAAACACATAATTGATTAGAAATTAACCTTAAATACTTTATTTTCAATCAACCATTTGTTTCTCGTTAAAATACTGAGTAGGATATTGAAAAGGAGAGAAGTTCGGTTTTTATTGCATATATCGACGTTTCAGCCGGATTAGAGCGGTTTTACGTGTACATCTTCCATCGGTAATATAAACGGAAAATCAGGAACATTTTAGTTAATTCTAATGAAAACACTCTGGTTTTTATCATTTGTATTGGAAACAATATTGTCATATGTCTTTTCTTGGATCTAAATAATACGAAACCTCGCTCTATGATTAAAATCCTCAAATATGGTAAAATAGTGACTTTTTTCACGTTTTTTATGTAGTTTGATATTACGTAAATATATTCATTTTTACCAATATTTCGATACTATTTCATGTAGTATCACAATTTGTGATTTTACCTTCAAATCTCAGAATGTCGCATAATATTGCATTTTAAGCAAGTTTTCTTGCATTTTGTTTCGTACGAAAAATCATCGAATTTAGCAATATTTTGACGTTTATCATCTCCTCTCCCTTTATGTGATTTAAACAAAATATCATCGAATTAGGCAATATTTGCCGTTTTTCCACGTTTTTGTGAATTTTCAGTTTATTGTTATTAATTCAATAAATATACGATAAAAATGATGCAAACACATAATTGATTAGAAATTAACCTTAAATACTTCATTTTCAATCAACTATTTGTTTCTCGTTAAAATACTGAGTAAGATATTGAAAAGGGAAGAAATTCTGTTTTTATTGCATATATCGACGTTTCAGCCGGAATAGAGCGGTTTTCGTGTACATCTTCCATCGGTAATATAAACGGAAAATCAGGAACATTTTAGTTAATTCTAATGAAAACACATTGATTTTTATCATTTTTATTGGAAACAACATTGTCATATGTCTTTTCTTGGATCTAAATAATACGAAACCTCGCTCTATGATTTGAAGTTTAAATCCTCATATATGGTAAAGTAGTGACTTTTTTCACCTTTTTCATGTAGTGTGATTTTACGTAAGTATATTCGTTTTTACCAATATTTCGATACTATTCCATGTAGTATCACAATATGTGATTTTGCCTTCAATTCTCAGAATTTCGCATAATATTGCATTTTAAGCAAGTTTTCTTGCATTTTGTTTCATACGAAAAATCATCGAATTTAGCAATATTTTCACGTTCATCATCCCCTTTTCCTTTATGTGATTTAAACAAAATATCATCGAATGAGGCAATATTTTGCCGTTTTTCCACGTTTTTGGGAATTTTCAGTTTATTGTTATTAATTCATTAAATATATGATAAAAATGATGCAAACGCATAATTGATTAGAAATTAATCTTAAATACTTTATTTTCAATCAACGATTTGTTTCTCGTTAAAATACTGAGTAGGATATTGAAAAGGGGAGAAGTTCGGTTTTTATTGCATATATCGTCGTTTCAGCCGGATTAGAGCGGTTTTACGTGTACATCTTCCATCGGTTTTATAAACGAAAAATCAAGAACATTTTAGTTAATTCTAATGAAAACACTCTGGTTTTTATCATTTGTATTGGAAACAATATTGTCATATGTCTTTTCTTGGATCTAAATAATACGAAACCTCGCTCTATGATTTGAAGTTAAAATCCTCAAATATGGTAAAATAGTGACTTTTTTCACGTTTTTTATGTAGTTTGATATTACGTAAATATATTCATTTTTACCAATATTTCGATACTATTTCATGTAGTATCACGATATGTGAGTTCGCCTTCAAATCTCAGAATATAGCATAATATTGCATTTTAAGCAAGTTTTTTTGCATTTTGTTTCGTACGAAAAATCATCGAATTTAGCAATATTTTGACGTTTATTATCTCCTTTTCCTTTATGTGATTTAAACAAAATATCATCGAATTAGGCAATATTTTGCCGTTTTTCCACGTTTTTGTGAATTTTCAGTTTATTGTTATTAATTCATTAAATAGACGATAAAAATGACGCAAACACATAATTGATTAGAAATAACCTTAAATACTTCATTTTAAATCAACTATTTGTTTCTCGTTAAAATACTGAGTAAGATATTGAAAAGGGGAGGAATTCTGTTTTTATTGCATATATCGACGTTTCAGCCGGAATAGAGCGGTTTTCGTGTACATCTTCCATCTGTAATATAAACGGAAAATCAGGAACATTTTAGTTAATTCTAATGAAAACACATTGATTTTTATCATTTTTATTGGAAACAACATTGTCATATGTCTTTTCTTGGATCTAAATAATACGAAACCTCGCTTTATGATTTGAAGTTTAAATCCTCATATATGGTAAAATAGTGACTTTTTTCACGTTTTTTATGTAGTTTGATATTACGTAAGTATATTCGTTTTTACCAATATTTCGATACTATTTCATGTAGTATCACGATATGTGATTTTGCCTTCAATTCTCAGAATTTCGCATAATATTGCATTTTAAGCAAGTTTTTTTGCATTTTGTTTCGTACGAAAAATCATCGAATTTAGCAATATTTTCACGTTCATCATCCCCTTTTCCTTTATGTGATTTAAACAAAATATCATCGAATTAGGCAATATTTTGCCGTTTTTCCACGTTTTTGTGAATTTTCAGTTTATTGTTATTAATTCATTAAATATACGATAAAAATAATGCAAACGCATAATTGATTAGAAATTAACCTTAAATACTTTATTTTCAATCAACCATTTGTTTCTCGTTAAAATACTGAGTAGGATATTGAAAAGGGGAGAAGTTCGGTTTTAATTGCATATATCGACGTTTCAGCCGGATTAGAGCGGTTTTACGTGTACATCTTTCATCGGTATTATAAACGGAAAATCAAGAACATTTTAGTTAATTCTAATGAAAACACATTGTTTTTTATAATTTGTATTGGAAACACCATTCTCATATGTCTTTTCTTGGATCTAAATAATACGAAACCTCGCTCTAAGATTTGAAGTTAAAATCCTCAAATATGGTAAAATAGTGACTTTTTCACGTTAATCATTTAGTTTGATATTACGTAAATATATTCATTTTTACCAATATTTCGATACTATTTCTCGTAGTATCACAATTTGTGATTTTACCTTCAAATCTCAGAATGTCGCATAATATTGCATTTTAAGCAAGTTTTCTTGCATTTTGTTTCGTACGAAAAATCATCGAATTTAGCAATATTTTGACGTTTATCATCTCCTCTCCCTTTATGTGATTTAAACAAAATATCATCGAATTAGGCAATATTTGCCGTTTTTCCACGTTTTTGTGAATTTTCAGTTTATTGTTATTAATTCATTAAATATACGATAAAAATGATGCAAACACATAATTGATTAGAAATTAACCTTAAATACTTTATTTTCAATCAACCATTTGTTTCTCGTTAAAATACTGAGTAGGATATTGAAAAGGAGAGAAGTTCGGTTTTTATTGCATATATCGACGTTTCAGCCGGATTAGAGCGGTTTTACGTGTACATCTTCCATCGGTAATATAAACGGAAAATCAGGAACATTTTAGTTAATTCTAATAAAAACACTCTGGTTTTTATCATTTGTATTGGAAACAATATTGTCATATGTCTTTTCTTGGATCTAAATAATACGAAACCTCGCTCTATGATTAAAATCCTCAAATATGGTAAAATAGTGACTTTTTTCACGTTTTTTATGTAGTTTGATATTACGTAAATATATTCATTTTTACCAATATTTCGATACTATTTCATGTAGTATCACGATATGTGAGTTGGCCTTCAAATCTCAGAATATAGCATAATATTGCATTTTAAGCAAGTTTTTTTGCATTTTGTTTCGTACGAAAAATCATCGAATTTAGCAATATTTTGACGTTTATTATCTCCTTTTCCTTTATGTGATTTAAACAAAATATCATCGAATTAGGCAATATTTTTTACCGTTTTTCCACGTTTTTGTGAATTTTCAGTTTATTGTTATTAATTCATTAAATAGACGATAAAAATGACGCAAACACATAATTGATTAGAAAATAACCTTAAATACTTCATTTTCAATCAACTATTTGTTTCTCGTTAAAATACTGAGTAAGATATTGAAAAGGGAAGAAATTCTGTTTTTATTGCATATATCGACGTTTCAGCCGGAATAGAGCGGTTTTCGTGTACATCTTCCATCGGTAATATAAACGGAAAATCAGGAACATTTTAGTTAATTCTAATGAAAACACATTGATTTTTATCATTTTTATTGGAAACAACATTGTCATATGTCTTTTCTTGGATCTAAATAATACGAAACCTCGCTCTATGATTTGAAGTTTAAATCCTCATATATGGTAAAGTAGTGACTTTTTTCACCTTTTTCATGTAGTGTGATTTTACGTAAGTATATTCGTTTTTACCAATATTTCGATACTATTTCATGTAGTATCACGATATGTGATTTTGCCTTCAATTCTCAGAATTTCGCATAATATTGCATTTTAAGCAAGTTTTCTTGCATTTTGTTTCATACGAAAAATCATCGAATTTAGCAATATTTTCACGTTCATCATCCCCTTTTCCTTTATGTGATTTAAACAAAATATCATCGAATGAGGCAATATTTTGCCGTTTTTCCACGTTTTTGGGAATTTTCAGTTTATTGTTATTAATTCATTAAATATATGATAAAAATGATGCAAACGCATAATTGATTAGAAATTAATCTTAAATACTTTATTTTCAATCAACGATTTGTTTCTCGTTAAAATACTGAGTAGGATATTGAAAAGGGGAGAAGTTCGGTTTTTATTGCATATATCGTCGTTTCAGCCGGATTAGAGCGGTTTTACGTGTACATCTTCCATCGGTATTATAAACGAAAAATCAAGAACATTTTAGTTAATTCTAATGAAAACACTCTGGTTTTTATCATTTGTATTGGAAACAATATTGTCATATGTCTTTTCTTGGATCTAAATAATACGAAACCTCGCTCTATGATTTGAAGTTAAAATCCTCAAATATGGTAAAATAGTGACTTTTTTCACGTTTTTTATGTAGTTTGATATTACGTAAATATATTCATTTTTACCAATATTTCGATACTATTTCATGTAGTATCACGATATGTGAGTTGGCCTTCAAATCTCAGAATATAGCATAATATTGCATTTTAAGCAAGTTTTTTTGCATTTTGTTTCGTACGAAAAATCATCGAATTTAGCAATATTTTGACGTTTATTATCTCCTTTTCCTTTATGTGATTTAAACAAAATATCATCGAATTAGGCAATATTTTGCCGTTTTTCCACGTTTTTGTGAATTTTCAGTTTATTGTTATTAATTCATTAAATAGACGATAAAAATGACGCAAACACATAATTGATTAGAAATAACCTTAAATACTTCATTTTAAATCAACTATTTGTTTCTCGTTAAAATACTGAGTAAGATATTGAAAAGGGGAGGAATTCTGTTTTTATTGCATATAACGACGTTTCAGCCGGAATAGAGCGGTTTTCGTGTACATCTTCCATCTGTAATATAAACGGAAAATCAGGAACATTTTAGTTAATTCTAATGAAAACACATTGATTTTTATCATTTTTATTGGAAACAACATTGTCATATGTCTTTTCTTGGATCTAAATAATACGAAACCTCGCTCTATGATTTGAAGTTTAAATCCTCATATATGGTAAAATAGTGACTTTTTTCACGTTTTTTATGTAGTTTGATATTACGTAAGTATATTCGTTTTTACCAATATTTCGATACTATTTCATGTAGTATCACGATATGTGATTTTGCCTTCAATTCTCAGAATTTCGCATAATATTGCATTTTAAGCAAGTTTTCTTGCATTTTGTTTCATACGAAAAATCATCGAATTTAGCAATATTTTCACGTTCATCATCCCCTTTTCCTTTATGTGATTTAAACAAAATATCATCGAATTAGGCAATATTTTGCCGTTTTTCCACGTTTTTGTGAATTTTCAGTTTATTGTTATTAATTCATTAAATATACGATAAAAATGATGCAAACGCATAATTGATTAGAAATTAACCTTAAATACTTTATTTTCAATCAACCATTTGTTTCTCGTTAAAATACTGAGTAGGATATTGAAAAGGGGAGAAGTTCGGTTTTAATTGCATATATCGACGTTTCAGCCGGATTAGAGCGGTTTTACGTGTACATCTTTCATCGGTATTATAAACGGAAAATCAAGAACATTTTAGTTAATTCTAATGAAAACACATTGTTTTTTATAATTTGTATTGGAAACACCATTCTCATATGTCTTTTCTTGGATCTAAATAATACGAAACCTCGCTCTAAGATTTGAAGTTAAAATCCTCAAATATGGTAAAATAGTGACTTTTTCACGTTAATCATTTAGTTTGATATTACGTAAATATATTCATTTTTACCAATATTTCGATACTATTTCTCGTAGTATCACAATTTGTGATTTTACCTTCAAATCTCAGAATGTCGCATAATATTGCATTTTAAGCAAGTTTTCTTGCATTTTGTTTCGTACGAAAAATCATCGAATTTAGCAATATTTTGACGTTTATCATCTCCTCTCCCTTTATGTGATTTAAACAAAATATCATCGAATTAGGCAATATTTGCCGTTTTTCCACGTTTTTGTGAATTTTCAGTTTATTGTTATTAATTCATTAAATATACGATAAAAATGATGCAAACACATAATTGATTAGAAATTAACCTTAAATACTTTATTTTCAATCAACCATTTGTTTCTCGTTAAAATACTGAGTAGGATATTGAAAAGGAGAGAAGTTCGGTTTTTATTGCATATATCGACGTTTCAGCCGGATTAGAGCGGTTTTACGTGTACATCTTCCATCGGTAATATAAACGGAAAATCAGGAACATTTTAGTTAATTCTAATGAAAACACTCTGGTTTTTATCATTTGTATTGGAAACAATATTGTCATATGTCTTTTCTTGGATCTAAATAATACGAAACCTCGCTCTATGATTAAAATCCTCAAATATGGTAAAATAGTGACTTTTTTCACGTTTTTTATGTAGTTTGATATTACGTAAATATATTCATTTTTACCAATATTTCGATACTATTTCATGTAGTATCACAATTTGTGATTTTACCTTCAAATCTCAGAATGTCGCATAATATTGCATTTTAAGCAAGTTTTCTTGCATTTTGTTTCGTACGAAAAATCATCGAATTTAGCAATATTTTGACGTTTATCATCTCCTCTCCCTTTATGTGATTTAAACAAAATATCATCGAATTAGGCAATATTTGCCGTTTTTCCACGTTTTTGTGAATTTTCAGTTTATTGTTATTAATTCATTAAATATACGATAAAAATGATGCAAACACATAATTGATTAGAAATTAACCTTAAATACTTTATTTTCAATCAACCATTTGTTTCTCGTTAAAATACTGAGTAGGATATTGAAAAGGAGAGAAGTTCGGTTTTTATTGCATATATCGACGTTTCAGCCGGATTAGAGCGGTTTTACGTGTACATCTTCCATCGGTAATATAAACGGAAAATCAGGAACATTTTAGTTAATTCTAATGAAAACACTCTGGTTTTTATCATTTGTATTGGAAACAATATTGTCATATGTCTTTTCTTGGATCTAAATAATACGAAACCTCGCTCTATGATTAAAATCCTCAAATATGGTAAAATAGTGACTTTTTTCACGTTTTTTATGCAGTTTGATATTACGTAAATATATTCATTTTTACCAATATTTCGATACTATTTCATGTAGTATCACGATATGTGAGTTGGCCTTCAAATCTCAGAATATAGCATAATATTGCATTTTAAGCAAGTTTTTTTGCATTTTGTTTCGTACGAAAAATCATCGAATTTAGCAATATTTTGACGTTTATTATCTCCTTTTCCTTTATGTGATTTAAACAAAATATCATCGAATTAGGCAATATTTTTTACCGTTTTTCCACGTTTTTGTGAATTTTCAGTTTATTGTTATTAATTCATTAAATAGACGATAAAAATGACGCAAACACATAATTGATTAGAAAATAACCTTAAATACTTCATTTTCAATCAACTATTTGTTTCTCGTTAAAATACTGAGTAAGATATTGAAAAGGGAAGAAATTCTGTTTTTATTGCATATATCGACGTTTCAGCCGGAATAGAGCGGTTTTCGTGTACATCTTCCATCGGCAATATAAACGGAAAATCAGGAACATTTTAGTTAATTCTAATGAAAACACATTGATTTTTATCATTTTTATTGGAAACAACATTGTCATATGTCTTTTCTTGGATCTAAATAATACGAAACCTCGCTCTATGATTTGAAGTTTAAATCCTCATATATGGTAAAGTAGTGACTTTTTTCACCTTTTTCATGTAGTGTGATTTTACGAAAGTATATTCGTTTTTACCAATATTTCGATACTATTTCATGTAGTATCACGATATGTGATTTTGCCTTCAATTCTCAGAATTTCGCATAATATTGCATTTTAAGCAAGTTTTCTTGCATTTTGTTTCATACGAAAAATCATCGAATTTAGCAATATTTTCACGTTCATCATCCCCTTTTCCTTTATGTGATTTAAACAAAATATCATCGAATGAGGCAATATTTTGCCGTTTTTCCACGTTTTTGGGAATTTTCAGTTTATTGTTATTAATTCATTAAATATATGATAAAAATGATGCAAACGCATAATTGATTAGAAATTAATCTTAAATACTTTATTTTCAATCAACGATTTGTTTCTCGTTAAAATACTGAGTAGGATATTGAAAAGGGGAGAAGTTCGGTTTTTATTGCATATATCGTCGTTTCAGCCGGATTAGAGCGGTTTTACGTGTACATCTTCCATCGGTATTATAAACGAAAAATCAAGAACATTTTAGTTAATTCTAATGAAAACACTCTGATTTTTATCATTTGTATTGGAAACAATATTGTCATATGTCTTTTCTTGGATCTAAATAATACGAAACCTCGCTCTATGATTTGAAGTTAAAATCCTCAAATATGGTAAAATAGTGACTTTTTTCACGTTTTTTATGTAGTTTGATATTACGTAAATATATTCATTTTTACCAATATTTCGATACTATTTCATGTAGTATCACGATATGTGAGTTGGCCTTCAAATCTCAGAATATAGCATAATATTGCATTTTAAGCAAGTTTTTTTGCATTTTGTTTCGTACGAAAAATCATCGAATTTAGCAATATTTTGACGTTTATTATCTCCTTTTCCTTTATGTGATTTAAACAAAATATCATCGAATTAGGCAATATTTTGCCGTTTTTCCACGTTTTTGTGAATTTTCAGTTTATTGTTATTAATTCATTAAATAGACGATAAAAATGACGCAAACACATAATTGATTAGAAATAACTTTAAATACTTCATTTTAAATCAACTATTTGTTTCTCGTTAAAATACTGAGTAAGATATTGAAAAGGGGAGGAATTCTGTTTTTATTGCATATAACGACGTTTCAGCCGGAATAGAGCGGTTTTCGTGTACATCTTCCATCTGTAATATAAACGGAAAATCAGGAACATTTTAGTTAATTCTAATGAAAACACATTGATTTTTATCATTTTTATTGGAAACAACATTGTCATATGTCTTTTCTTGGATCTAAATAATACGAAACCTCGCTCTATGATTTGAAGTTTAAATCCTCATATATGGTAAAATAGTGACTTTTTTCACGTTTTTTATGTAGTTTGATATTACGTAAGTATATTCGTTTTTACCAATATTTCGATACTATTTCATGTAGTATCACGATATGTGATTTTGCCTTCAATTCTCAGAATTTCGCATAATATTGCATTTTAAGCAAGTTTTCTTGCATTTTGTTTCATACGAAAAATCATCGAATTTAGCAATATTTTCACGTTCATCATCCCCTTTTCCTTTATGTGATTTAAACAAAATATCATCGAATTAGGCAATATTTTGCCGTTTTTCCACGTTTTTGTGAATTTTCAGTTTATTGTTATTAATTCATTAAATATACGATAAAAATGATGCAAACGCATAATTGATTAGAAATTAACCTTAAATACTTTATTTTCAATCAACCATTTGTTTCTCGTTAAAATACTGAGTAGGATATTGAAAAGGGGAGAAGTTCGGTTTTAATTGCATATATCGACGTTTCAGCCGGATTAGAGCGGTTTTACGTGTACATCTTTCATCGGTATTATAAACGGAAAATCAAGAACATTTTAGTTAATTCTAATGAAAACACATTGTTTTTTATAATTTGTATTGGAAACACCATTCTCATATGTCTTTTCTTGGATCTAAATAATACGAAACCTCGCTCTAAGATTTGAAGTTAAAATCCTCAAATATGGTAAAATAGTGACTTTTTCACGTTAATCATTTAGTTTGATATTACGTAAATATATTCATTTTTACCAATATTTCGATACTATTTCTCGTAGTATCACAATTTGTGATTTTACCTTCAAATCTCAGAATGTCGCATAATATTGCATTTTAAGCAAGTTTTCTTGCATTTTGTTTCGTACGAAAAATCATCGAATTTAGCAATATTTTGACGTTTATCATCTCCTCTCCCTTTATGTGATTTAAACAAAATATCATCGAATTAGGCAATATTTGCCGTTTTTCCACGTTTTTGTGAATTTTCAGTTTATTGTTATTAATTCATTAAATATACGATAAAAATGATGCAAACACATAATTGATTAGAAATTAACCTTAAATACTTTATTTTCAATCAACCATTTGTTTCTCGTTAAAATACTGAGTAGGATATTGAAAAGGAGAGAAGTTCGGTTTTTATTGCATATATCGACGTTTCAGCCGGATTAGAGCGGTTTTACGTGTACATCTTCCATCGGTAATATAAACGGAAAATCAGGAACATTTTAGTTAATTCTAATGAAAACACTCTGGTTTTTATCATTTGTATTGGAAACAATATTGTCATATGTCTTTTCTTGGATCTAAATAATACGAAACCTCGCTCTATGATTAAAATCCTCAAATATGGTAAAATAGTGACTTTTTTCACGTTTTTTATGTAGTTTGATATTACGTAAATATATTCATTTTTACCAATATTTCGATACTATTTCATGTAGTATCACGATATGTGAGTTGGCCTTCAAATCTCAGAATATAGCATAATATTGCATTTTAAGCAAGTTTTTTTGCATTTTGTTTCGTACGAAAAATCATCGAATTTAGCAATATTTTGACGTTTATTATCTCCTTTTCCTTTATGTGATTTAAACAAAATATCATCGAATTAGGCAATATTTTGCCGTTTTTCCACGTTTTTGTGAATTTTCAGTTTATTGTTATTAATTCATTAAATAGACGATAAAAATGACGCAAACACATAATTGATTAGAAAATAACCTTTAATACTTCATTTTAAATCAACTATTTGTTTCTCGTTAAAATACTGAGTAAGATATTGAAAAGGGGAGGAATTCTGTTTTTATTGCATATATCGACGTTTCAGCCGGAATAGAGCGGTTTTCGTGTACATCTTCCATCGGTAATATAAACGGAAAATCAGGAACATTTTAGTTAATTCTAATGAAAACACATTGATTTTTATCATTTTTATTGGAAACAACATTGTCATATGTCTTTTCTTGGATCTAAATAATACGAAACCTCGCTCTTTTGATTTGAAGTTTAAATCCTCATATATGGTAAAGTAGTGACTTTTTTCACCTTTTTCATGTAGTGTGATTTTACGTAAGTATATTCGTTTTTACCAATATTTCGATACTATTTCATGTAGTATCACGATATGTGATTTTGCCTTCAATTCTCAGAATTTCGCATAATATTGCATTTTAAGCAAGTTTTCTTGCATTTTGTTTCATACGAAAAATCATCGAATTTAGCAATATTTTCACGTTCATCATCCCCTTTTCCTTTATGTGATTTAAACAAAATATCATCGAATTAGGCAATATTTTGCCGCTTTTCCACGTTTTTGTGAATTTTCAGTTTATTGTTATTAATTCATTAAATATACGATAAAAATGATGCAAACGCATAATTGATTAGAAATTAACCTTAAATACTTTATTTTCAATCAACCATTTGTTTCTCGTTAAAATACTGAGTAGGATATTGAAAAGGGGAGAAGTTCGGTTTTTATTGCATATATCGACGTTTCAGCCGGATTAGAGCGGTTTTACGTGTACATCTTTCATCGGTATTATAAACGGAAAATCAAGAACATTTTAGTTAAATCTAATGAAAACACATTGTTTTTTATAATTTGTATTGGAAACACCATTCTCATATGTCTTTTCTTGGATCTAAATAACACGAAACCTCGCTCTATGATTTGAAGTTAAAATCCTCAAATATGGTAAAATAGTGACTTTTTCACGTTAATCATTTAGTTTGATATTACGTAAATATATTCATTTTTACCAATATTTCGATACTATTTCTCGTAGTATCACAATTTGTGATTTTACCTTCAAATCTCAGAATGTCGCATAATATTGCATTTTAAGCAAGTTTTCTTGCATTTTGTTTCGTACGAAAAATCATCGAATTTAGCAATATTTTGACGTTTATCATCTCCTCTCCCTTTATGTGATTTAAACAAAATATCATCGAATTAGGCAATATTTGCCGTTTTTCCACGTTTTTGTGAATTTTCAGTTTATTGTTATTAATTCATTAAATATACGATAAAAATGATGCAAACACATAATTGATTAGAAATTAACCTTAAATACTTTATTTTCAATCAACCATTTGTTTCTCGTTAAAATACTGAGTAGGATATTGAAAAGGAGAGAAGTTCGGTTTTTATTGCATATATCGACGTTTCAGCCGGATTAGAGCGGTTTTACGTGTACATCTTCCATCGGTAATATAAACGGAAAATCAGGAACATTTTAGTTAATTCTAATGAAAACACTCTGGTTTTTATCATTTGTATTGGAAACAATATTGTCATATGTCTTTTCTTGGATCTAAATAAAACGAAACCTAGCTCTATGATTTGAAGTTAAAATCCTCAAATATCGTAAAATAGTGACTTTTTTCACGTTTTTCATGTAGTTTGATATTACGTAAATATATTCATTTTTACCAATATTTCGATACTATTTCATGTAGTATCACGATATGTGAGTTGGCCTTCAAATATCAGAATATAGCATAATATTGCATTTTAAGCAAGTTTTTTTGCATTTTGTTTCGTACGAAAAATCATCGAATTTAGCAATATTTTGACGTTTATTATCTCCTTTTCCTTTATGTGATTTAAACAAAATATCATCGAATTAGGCAATATTTTGCCGATTTTCCACGTTTTTGTGAATTTTCAGTTTATTGGTATTAATTCATTATATATACGATAAAAATGATGCAAACGCATAATTGATTAGAAATTAATCTTAAATACTTTATTTTCAATCAACGATTTGTTTCTCGTTAAAATGCTGAGTAAGATATTGAAAAGGGGAGAAGTTCGGTTTTTTATTGCATATTTCGACGTTTAAGCCGGATTAGAGCGTTTTTCGTGTACGTCTTTCATCGGTAATGTAAACGGAAAATCAGGAACATTTTAGTTAATTCTAATGAAAACACATTGATTTTTATCATTTTTATTGGAAACAACATTGTCATATGTCTTTTCTTGGATCTAAATAATACAAATTCTCGCTCTATGATTTGAAGTTTAAATCCTCATATATGATAAAATAGTGACTTTTTCACGTTTTTCATCTAGTGTGAATTTACGTAAATATATTCGTTTTTACCAATATTTCGATACTATTTCTTGTCGTATCACGATATGTGAGTTGGCCTTCAAATCTCAGAATATAGCATAATATTGCATTTTAAGCAAGTTTTTTTGTATTTTGTTTCGTACGAAAAATCATCGAATTTAGCAATATTTTGACGTTTATTATCTCCTTTTCCTTTATGTGATTTAAACAAAATATCATCGAATTAGGCAATATTTTGCCGTTTTTCCACGTTTTTGTGAATTTTCAGTTTATTGTTATTAATTCATTAAATAGACGATAAAAATGATGCAAACACATAATTGATTAGAAAATAACCTTAAATACTTCATTTTCAATCAACTATTTGTTTCTCGTTAAAATACTGAGTAAGATATTGAAAAGGGGAGAAATTCTGTTTTTATTGCATATATCGACGTTTCAGCCGGAATAGAGCGGTTTTCGTGTACATCTTCCATCGGTAATATAAACGGAAAATCAGGAACATTTTAGTTAATTCTAATGAAAACACATTGATTTTTATCATTTTTATTGGAAACAACATTGTCATATGTCTTTTCTTGGATCTAAATAATACGAAACCTCGCTCTATGATTTGAAGTTTAAATCCTCATATGTGGTAAAGTAGTGACTTTTTTCACCTTTTTCATGTAGTGTGATTTTACGTAAGTATATTCGTTTTTACCAATATTTCGATACTATTTCATGTAGTATCACGATATGTGATTTTGCCTTCAATTCTCAGAATTTCGCATAATATTGCATTTTAAGCAAGTTTTCTTGCATTTTGTTTCATACGAAAAATCATCGAATTTAGCAATATTTTCACGTTCATCATCCCCTTTTCCTTTATGTGATTTAAACAAAATATCATCGAATTAGGCAATATTTTGCCGTTTTTCCACGTTTTTGTGAATTTTCAGTTTATTGTTATTAATTCATTAAATATACGATAAAAATAATGCAAACGCATAATTGATTAGAAATTAACCTTAAATACTTTATTTTCAATCAACCATTTGTTTCTCGTTAAAATACTGAGTAGGATATTGAAAAGGGGAGAAGTTCGGTTCTTATTGCATATATCGACGTTTCAGCCGGATTAGAGCGGTTTTACGTGTACATCTTTCATCGGTATTATAAACGGAAAATCAAGAACATTTTAGTTAATTCTAATGAAAACACATTGTTTTTTATAATTTGTATTGGAAACACCATTCTCATATGTCTTTTCTTGGATCTAAATAATACGAAACCTCGCTCTATGATTTGAAGTTAAAATCCTCAAATATGGTAAAATAGTGACTTTTTCACGTTAATCATTTAGTTTGATATTACGTAAATATATTCATTTTTACCAATATTTCGATACTGTTTCTCGTAGTATCACAATTTGTGATTTTACCTTCAAATCTCAGAATGTCGCATAATATTGCATTTTAAGCAAGTTTTCTTGCATTTTGTTTCGTACGAAAAATCATCGAATTTAGCAATATTTTGACGTTTATCATCTCCTCTCCCATGTGATTTAAACAAAATATCATCGAATTAGGCAATATTTGCCGTTTTTCCACGTTTTCGTGAATTTTCAGTTTATTGTTATTAATTCATTAAATATACGATAAAAATGATGCAAACACATAATTGATTAGAAATTAACCTTAAATACTTTATTTTCAATCAACCATTTATTTCTCGTTAAAATACTGAGTAGGATATTGAAAAGGAGAGGAGTTCGGTTTTTATTGCATATATCGACGTTTCAGCCAGATTAGAGCGGTTTTACGTGTACATCTTCAATCGGTAATATAAACGGAAAATCAAGAACATTTTAGTTAATTCTAATGAAAACACATTGTTTTTATCATTTGTATTGGAAACAACATTGTCATATGTCTTTTTTTGGATCTAAATAATACGAAACCTCGCTCTATGATTAGAAGTTAAAATCCTCAAATATGGTAAAATAGTGACTTTTTCACGTTAATCATGTAGTTTGATATAACGTAAATATATTCGTTTTTACCAATATTTCGATACTATTTCATGTAGTATCAAGATATGTGATTTGGCATTCAAATCTCAGAATTTCGCATAATATTGCATTTTAAGCAAGTTTTCTTGCATTTTGTTTCGTACGAAAAATCATCGAATTTAGCAATATTTTCACGTTCATCATCCCCTTTTCCTTTATGTGATTTAAACAAAATATCATCGAATTAGGCAATATTTTGCCGTTTTTCCACGTTTTTGTGAATTTTCAGTTTATGGGTATTAATTCATTATATATACGATAAAAATGATGCAAACACATAATTGATTAGAAAATAACGTTAAATACTTCATTTTCAATCATCTATTTGTTTCTCGTTAAAATACTGAGTAAGATATTGAAAAGGGGAGAAATTCTGCTTTTATTGCATATATCGACGTTTCAGCCGGATTAGAGCGGTTTTACGTGTACATCTTCCATCGGTAATATAAACGGAAAATCAGGAACATTTTAGTTAATTCTAATGAAAACACTCTGGTTTTTATCATTTGTATTGGAAACAATATTGTCATATGTCTTTTCTTGGATCTAAATAAAACGAAACCTAGCTCTATGATTTGAAGTTAAAATCCTCAAATATCGTAAAATAGTGACTTTTTTCACGTTTTTCATGTAGTTTGATATTACGTAAATATATTCATTTTTACCAATATTTCGATACTATTTCATGTAGTATCACGATATGTGAGTTGGCATTCAAATCTCAGAATATAGCATAAT
The DNA here is from genome assembly GCF_040958095.1 of Procambarus clarkii. Taxonomy (NCBI): domain Eukaryota; kingdom Metazoa; phylum Arthropoda; class Malacostraca; order Decapoda; family Cambaridae; genus Procambarus; species Procambarus clarkii. Next base: position 13,963,102 of record NC_091219.1, read on the forward strand.
ATTGCATTTTAAGCAAGTTTTTTTGCATTTTGTTTCGTACGAAAAATCATCGAATTTAGCAATTTTTTGACGTTTATTATCTCCTTTTCCTTTATGTGATTTAAACAAAATATCATCGAATTAGGCAATATTTTGCCGATTTTCCACGTTTATGTGAATTTTCAGTTTATTGATATTAATTCATTAAATAGACGATAAAAATGATGCAAACACATAATTGATTAGATAATAACCTTAAATACTTCATTTTCAATCATCTATTTGTTTCTCGTTAAAATGCTGAGTAAGATATTGAAAAGGGGAGAAGTTCGGTTTTTTATTGCATATATCGACGTTTAAGCCGGATTAGAGCGTTTTTCGTGTACGTCTTTCATCGGTAATATAAACGGAAAATCAGGAACATTTTAGTTAATTCTAATGAAAACACATTGATTTTTATCATTTGTATTGGAAACAACATTGTCATATGTCTTTTCTTGGATCTAAATAATACGAAACCTCGCTCTATGATTTGTAGTTAAAATCCTCAAATATGGTAAAATAGTGACTTTTTTCACGTTTTTCATGTAGTGTGAATTTACGTAAATATATTCGTTTTTACCAATATTTCGATACTATTTCTTGTAGTATCACGATATGTGAGTTGGCCTTCAAATCTCAGAATATAGCATAATATTGCATTTTAAGCAAGTTTTCTTGCATTTTGTTTCGTACGAAAAATCATCGAATTTAGCAATATTTTCACGTTCATCATCCCCTTTTCCTTTATGTGATTTAAACAAAATATCATCGAATTAGGCAATATTTTGCCTTTTTTCCACGTTTTTGTGAATTTTCAGTTTATGGGTATTAATTCATTATATATACGATAAAAATGATGCAAACACATAATTGATTAGAAAATAACCTTAAATACTTCATTTTCAATCAACTATTTGTTTCTCGTTAAAATAGTGAGTAAGATATTGAAAAGGGGAGAAATTTTGTTTTTATTGCATATATCGACGTTTCAGCCGGAATAGAGCGGTTTTCGTGTACATCTTCCATCGGTAATATAAACGGAAAATCAGGAACATTTTAGTTAATTATAATGAAAACACATTGATTTTTATCATTTGTATTGGAAACAACATTGTCATATGTCTTTTCTTGGATCTAAATAATACAAAACCTCGCTCTATGATTTGAAGTTAAATCCTCAAATATGGTTAAATAGTGACTTTTTCACGTTTTTCATGTAGTTTGATATTACGTAAATAAATTCATTTTTACCAATATTTCGAAACTATTTCATGTAGTATCACGATATGTGATTTGGCCTTCAAATCTCAGAATTCCGTATAATATTGCATTTTTAGGAATGTTTTTGTAAATTTTCAGTTTATTGGTATTAATTCATAATATATACGATAAAAATGATGCAAACACATAATTGATTAATAATAACCTTAAATACTTCATTTTCAATCAACTATTTGTTTCTCGTTAAAATACTGAGTAAGATATTGAAATGGGCAGAAGTTCGGTTTTTATTGCATATATGGACGTTTCAGCCGGAATTGAGCGGTTTTCGTGTACATCTTCCATCGGTAATATAAACGGAAAATCAGGAACATTTTAGTTAATTCTAATGAAAACACATTGATTTTTATCATTTGTATTGGAAACAACATTGTCATATGTCTTTTCTTGGATCTAAATAATACATACCTCGCTCTATAATTTAAAGTTAAAATCCTCAAATATGGTAAAAGAGTGACTTTTTCACGTTAATCATGTAGTTTGATATTACGTAAATATATTCATTTTTACCAATATTTCGATACTATTTCATGTAGTATCACGATGTGATTTGGCCTTCAAATCTCAGAATGTCGCATAATATTGCATTTTAAGCAAGTTTTCTTGCATTTTGTTTCGTACGAAAAATCATCGAATTTAGCAATATTTTCACGTTCATCATCCCCTTTTCCTTTATGTGATTTAAACAAAATATCATCGAATTAGGCAATATTTTGCCGTTTTTCCACGTTTTTGTGAATTTTCAGTTTATGGGTATTAATTCATTATATATACGATAAAAATGATGCAAACACATAATTGATTAGAAAATAACGTTAAATACTTCATTTTCAATCATCTATTTGTTTCTCGTTAAAATACTGTGTAAGATATTGAAAAGGGGAGAAATTCTGCTTTTATTGCATATATCGACGTTTCAGCCGAAATAGAGCGATTTTCGTGTACATCTTCCATCGGTAATATAAACGGAAAATCAGGAACATTTTAGTTAATTCTAATGAAAACACATTGATTTTTATCATTTTTATTGGAAACAACATTGTCATATGTCTTTTCTTGGATCTAAATAATACAAATTCTCGCTCTATGATTTGAAGTTTAAATCCTCATATATGATAAAATAGTGACTTTTTTCACGTTTTTCATCTAGTGTGAATTTACGTAAATATATTCGTTTTTACCAATATTTCGATACTATTTCTTGTAGTATCACGATATGTGATTTTGCCTTCAATTCTCAGAATTTCGCATAATATTGCATTTTAAGCAAGTTTTCTTGCATTTTGTTTCGTACGAAAAATCATCGAATTTAGCAATATTTTCACGTTCATCATCCCCTTTTCCTTTATGTGATTTAAACAAAATATCATCGAATTAGGCAATATTTTGCCGTTTTTCCACGTTTTTGTGAATTTTCAGTTTATGGGTATTAATTCATTATATATACGATAAAAATGATGCAAACACATAATTGATTAGAAAATAACGTTAAATACTTCATTTTCAATCATCTATTTGTTTCTCGTTAAAATACTGAGTAAGATATTGAAAATTGGAGAAGTTCGGATTTTAATGTATATATCGACGTTTCAGCCGGATTAGAGCGGTTTTACGTGTACATCTTCCATCGGTAATATAAACGGAAAATCAGGAACATTTTAGTTAATTCTAATGAAAACACTCTTGTTTTTATCATTTGTATTGGAAACAATATTGTCGTATGTCTTTTCTTGGATCTAAATAAAACGAAACCTAGCTCTATGATTTAAAGTTAAAATCCTCAAATATCGTAAAATAGTGACTTTTTTCACGTTTTTCATGTAGTTTGATATTACGTAAATATATTCATTTTTACCAATATTTCGATACTATTTCATGTAGTATCACGATATGTGAGTTGGCCTTCAAATCTCAGAATATAGCATAATATTGCATTTTAAGCAAGTTTTTTTGCATTTTGTTTCGTACGAAAAATCATCGAATTTAGCAATTTTTTGACGTTTATTATCTCCTTTTCCTTTATGTGATTTAAACAAAATATCATCGAATTAGGCAATATTTTGCCGATTTTCCACGTTTATGTGAATTTTCAGTTTATTGATATTAATTCATTAAATAGACGATAAAAATGATGCAAACACATAATTGATTAGATAATAACCTTAAATACTTCATTTTCAATCATCTATTTGTTTCTCGTTAAAATGCTGAGTAAGATATTGAAAAGGGGAGAAGTTCGGTTTTTTATTGCATATATCGACGTTTAAGCCGGATTAGAGCGTTTTTCGTGTACGTCTTTCATCGGTAATATAAACGGAAAATCAGGAACATTTTAGTTAATTCTAATGAAAACACATTGATTTTTATCATTTGTATTGGAAACAACATTGTCATATGTCTTTTCTTGGATCTAAATAATACGAAACCTCGCTCTATGATTTGTAGTTAAAATCCTCAAATATGGTAAAATAGTGACTTTTTTCACGTTTTTCATGTAGTGTGAATTTACGTAAATATATTCGTTTTTACCAATATTTCGATACTATTTCTTGTAGTATCACGATATGTGAGTTGGCCTTCAAATCTCAGAATATAGCATAATATTGCATTTTAAGCAAGTTTTCTTGCATTTTGTTTCGTACGAAAAATCATCGAATTTAGCAATATTTTCACGTTCATCATCCCCTTTTCCTTTATGTGATTTAAACAAAATATCATCGAATTAGGCAATATTTTGCCTTTTTTCCACGTTTTTGTGAATTTTCAGTTTATGGGTATTAATTCATTATATATACGATAAAAATGATGCAAACACATAATTGATTAGAAAATAACCTTAAATACTTCATTTTCAATCAACTATTTGTTTCTCGTTAAAATAGTGAGTAAGATATTGAAAAGGGGAGAAATTTTGTTTTTATTGCATATATCGACGTTTCAGCCGGAATAGAGCGGTTTTCGTGTACATCTTCCATCGGTAATATAAACGGAAAATCAGGAACATTTTAGTTAATTATAATGAAAACACATTGATTTTTATCATTTGTATTGGAAACAACATTGTCATATGTCTTTTCTTGGATCTAAATAATACAAAACCTCGCTCTATGATTTGAAGTTAAATCCTCAAATATGGTTAAATAGTGACTTTTTCACGTTTTTCATGTAGTTTGATATTACGTAAATAAATTCATTTTTACCAATATTTCGAAACTATTTCATGTAGTATCACGATATGTGATTTGGCCTTCAAATCTCAGAATTCCGTATAATATTGCATTTTTAGGAATGTTTTTGTAAATTTTCAGTTTATTGGTATTAATTCATAATATATACGATAAAAATGATGCAAACACATAATTGATTAATAATAACCTTAAATACTTCATTTTCAATCAACTATTTGTTTCTCGTTAAAATACTGAGTAAGATATTGAAATGGGCAGAAGTTCGGTTTTTATTGCATATATGGACGTTTCAGCCGGAATTGAGCGGTTTTCGTGTACATCTTCCATCGGTAATATAAACGGAAAATCAGGAACATTTTAGTTAATTCTAATGAAAACACATTGATTTTTATCATTTGTATTGGAAACAACATTGTCATATGTCTTTTCTTGGATCTAAATAATACATACCTCGCTCTATAATTTAAAGTTAAAATCCTCAAATATGGTAAAAGAGTGACTTTTTCACGTTAATCATGTAGTTTGATATTACGTAAATATATTCATTTTTACCAATATTTCGATACTATTTCATGTAGTATCACGATGTGATTTGGCCTTCAAATCTCAGAATGTCGCATAATATTGCATTTTAAGCAAGTTTTCTTGCATTTTGTTTCGTACGAAAAATCATCGAATTTAGCAATATTTTCACGTTCATCATCCCCTTTTCCTTTATGTGATTTAAACAAAATATCATCGAATTAGGCAATATTTTGCCGTTTTTCCACGTTTTTGTGAATTTTCAGTTTATGGGTATTAATTCATTATATATACGATAAAAATGATGCAAACACATAATTGATTAGAAAATAACGTTAAATACTTCATTTTCAATCATCTATTTGTTTCTCGTTAAAATACTGTGTAAGATATTGAAAAGGGGAGAAATTCTGCTTTTATTGCATATATCGACGTTTCAGCCGAAATAGAGCGATTTTCGTGTACATCTTCCATCGGTAATATAAACGGAAAATCAGGAACATTTTAGTTAATTCTAATGAAAACACATTGATTTTTATCATTTTTATTGGAAACAACATTGTCATATGTCTTTTCTTGGATCTAAATAATACAAATTCTCGCTCTATGATTTGAAGTTTAAATCCTCATATATGATAAAATAGTGACTTTTTTCACGTTTTTCATCTAGTGTGAATTTACGTAAATATATTCGTTTTTACCAATATTTCGATACTATTTCTTGTAGTATCACGATATGTGATTTTGCCTTCAATTCTCAGAATTTCGCATAATATTGCATTTTAAGCAAGTTTTCTTGCATTTTGTTTCGTACGAAAAATCATCGAATTTAGCAATATTTTCACGTTCATCATCCCCTTTTCCTTTATGTGATTTAAACAAAATATCATCGAATTAGGCAATATTTTGCCGTTTTTCCACGTTTTTGTGAATTTTCAGTTTATGGGTATTAATTCATTATATATACGATAAAAATGATGCAAACACATAATTGATTAGAAAATAACGTTAAATACTTCATTTTCAATCATCTATTTGTTTCTCGTTAAAATACTGAGTAAGATATTGAAAATTGGAGAAGTTCGGATTTTAATGTATATATCGACGTTTCAGCCGGATTAGAGCGGTTTTACGTGTACATCTTCCATCGGTAATATAAACGGAAAATCAGGAACATTTTAGTTAATTCTAATGAAAACACATTGTTTTTTATAATTTCTATTGGAAACACCATTCTCATATGTCTTTTCTTGGATCTAAATAATACGAAACCTCGCTCTATGATTTGAAGTTAAATTCCTCAAATATGGTAAAATAGTGACTTTTTTACGTTAATCATTTAGTTTGATATTACGTAAATATATTCATTTTTACCAATATTTCGATACTATTTCTCGTAGTATCACAATTTGTGATTTGGCCTTCAAATCTCAGAATGTTGCATAATATTGCATTTTAAGCAAGTTTTCTTGCATTTTGTTTCGTACGAAAAATCATCGAATTTAGCAATTTTTTGACGTTTATCATCTCCTCTCCCTTTATGTGATTTAAACAAAATATCATCGAATTAGGCAATATTTTGCCGTTTTTCCACGTTTTTGTGAATTTTCAGTTTATTGTTATTAATTCATTAAATATACGATAAAAATGATGCAAACACATAATTGATTAGAAATTAACCTTAAATACTTTATTTTCAATCAACCATTTGTTTCTCGTTAAAATACTAAGTAGGATATTGAAAAGGAGAGAAGTTCGGTTTTTACATCTTCAATCGGTAATATAAACGGAAAATCAAGAACATTTTAGTTAATTCTAATGAAAACACATTGTTTTTTATAATTTGTATTGGAAACACCATTCTCATATGTCTTTTCTTGGATCTAAATAATACGAAACCTCGCTCTATGATTTGATGTTAAAATCCTCAAATATGGTAAAATAGTGACTTTTTCACGTTAATCATTTAGTTTGATATTACGTAAATATATTCATTTTTACCAATATTTCGATACTATTTCATGAATATCACAATATGTGATTTGGCCTTCAAATCTCAGAATGTCGCATAATATTGCATTTTAAGCAAGTTTTCTTGCATTTTGTTTCGTACGAAAAATCATCGAATTTAGCAATATTTTCACGTTCATTGTCCCCTTTTCCTTTATGTGATTTAAACAAAATATCATCGAATTAGGCAATATTTTGCCGTTTTTCCACGTTTTTGTGAATTTTCAGTTTATTGGTATTAATTCATTAAATAGACGATAAAAATGATGCAAACACATAATTGATTAGATAATAACCTTAAATACTTAATTTTCAATCATCTATTTGTTTCTCGTTAAAATGCTGAGTAAGATATTGAAAAGGGGAGAAGTTCGGTTTTTTATTGCATATATCGACGTTTCAGCCGGATTAGAGCGGTTTTACGTGTACATCTTCCATCGGTAATATAAACGGAAAATCAAGAACATTTTAGTTAATTCTAATGAAAACACATTGGTTTTTATCATTTGTATTGGAAACCACATTGTCATATGTCTTTTCTTGGATCAAAATAATACGAAACCTCGCTCTGTGATTTGAAGTTAAAATCCTCAAATAGGGTAAAATAGTGACTTTTTTCACGTTTTTCATGTAGTTTGATATTACGTAAATATATTCATTTTTACCAATATTTCGATACTATTTCTTGTAGTATCACAATATGTGATTTGGCCTTCAAATCTCAGAATGTCGCATAATATTGCATTTTAAGCAAGTTTTCTTGCATTTTGTTTCGTACGAAAAATCATCGAATTTAGCAATATTTTGACGTTTATCATCTCCTCTCCCTTTATGTGATTTAAACAAAATATCATCGAATTAGGCAATATTTTGCCGTTTTTCAACGTTTTTGTGAATTTTCAGTTTATTGTTATTAATTCATTAAATATACGATAAAAATGATGCAAACACATAATTTATTAGAAATTAACCTTAAATACTTTATTTTCAATCAACCATTTGTTTCTCGTTAAAATACTGAGTAGGATATTGAAAAGGGGAGAAGTTCGGTTTTTATTGCATATATCGACGTTTCAGCCGGATTAGAGCGGTTTTACGTGTACATCTTCCATCGGTATTATAAACGGAAAATCAAGAACATTTTAGTTTATTCTAATGAAAACACATTGTTTTTATATAATTTGTATTGGAAACACCATTCTCATATGTCTTTTCTTGGATTTAAATATTACGAAACCTCGGTCTATGATTTGAAGTTAAAATTCTCAAATATGGTAAAATAGTGACTTTTTCAAGTTAATCATTTAGTTTGATATTACGTAAATATATTCATTTTTACCAATATTTCGATACTATTTCTTGTAGTATCACAATATGTGATTTGGCCTTCAAATCTCAGAATGTCGCATAATATTGCATTTTAAGCAAGTTTTCTTGCATATTGTTTCGTACGAAAAATCATCGAATTTAGCAATATTTTGACGTTTATCATATCCTCTCCCTTTATGTGATTTAAACAAAATATCATCGAATTAGGCAATATTCTGCCGTTTTTCCACGTTTTTGTGAATTTTCAGTTTATTGTTATTAATTCATTAAATATTCGATAAAAATGATGCAAACACATAATTGATTAGATAATAACCTTAAATACTTCATTTTCAATCATCTATTTGTTTCTCGTTAAAATGCTGAGTAAGATATTGAAAAGGGGAGAAGTTCGGGTTTTTATTGCATATATCGACGTTTCAGCCGGATTAGAGCGGTTTTACGTGTACATCTTCAATCGGTAATATAAACGGAAAATCAAGAACATTTTAGTTAATTCTAATGAAAACACATTGTTTTTTATAATTTGTATTGGAAACACCATTCTCATATGTCTTTTCTTGGATCTAAATAATACGAAACCTCGCTCTATGATTTGATGTTAAAATCCTCAAATATGGTAAAATAGTGACTTTTTCACGTTAATCATTTAGTTTGATATTACGTAAATATATTCATTTTTACCAATATTTCGATACTATTTCATGTAGTATCACAATATGTGATTTGGCCTTCAAATCTCAGAATGTCGCATAATATTGCATTTTAAGCAAGTTTTCTTGCATTTTGTTTCGTACGAAAAATCATCGAATTTCGCAATATTTTCACGTTCATTGTCCCCTTTTCCTTTATGTGATTTAAACAAAATATCATCGAATTAGGCAATATTTTGCCGTTTTTCCACGTTTTTGTGAATTTTCAGTTTATTGGTATTAATTCATTAAATAGACGATAAAAATGATGCAAACACATAATTGATTAGATAATAACCTTAAATACTTAATTTTCAATCATCTATTTGTTTCTCGTTAAAATGCTGAGTAAGATATTGAAAAGGGGAGAAGTTCGGTTTTTTATTGCATATATCGACGTTTCAGCCGGATTAGAGCGGTTTTACGTGTACATCTTCCATCGGTAATATAAACGGAAAATCAAGAACATTTTAGTTAATTCTAATGAAAACACATTGGTTTTTATCATTTGTATTGGAAACCACATTGTCATATGTCTTTTCTTGGATCAAAATAATACGAAACCTCGCTCTGTGATTTGAAGTTAAAATCCTCAAATATGGTAAAATAGTGACTTTTTCACGTTAATCATTTAGTTTGATATTACGTAAATATATTCATTTTTACCAATATTTCGATACTATTTCATGTAGTATCACAATATGTGATTTGGCCTTCAAATCTCAGAATGTCGCATAATATTGCATTTTAAGCAAGTTTTCTTGCATTTTGTTTCGTACGAAAAATCATCGAATTTCGCAATATTTTCACGTTCATTGTCCCCTTTTCCTTTATGTGATTTAAACAAAATATAATCGAATTAGGCAATATTTTGCCGTTTTTCCACGTTTTTGTGAATTTTCAGTTTATTGGTATTAATTCATTAAATAGACGATAAAAATGATGCAAACACATAATTGATTAGATAATAACCTAAAATACTTAATTTTCAATCATCTATTTGTTTCTCGTTAAAATGCTGAGTAAGATATTGAAAAGGGGAGAAGTTCGGTTTTTTATTGCATATATCGACGTTTCAGCCGGATTAGAGCGGTTTTACGTGTACATCTTCCATCGGTAATATAAACGGAAAATCAAGAACATTTTAGTTAATTCTAATGAAAACACATTGGTTTTTATCATTTGTATTGGAAACCACATTGTCATATGTCTTTTCTTGGATCAAAATAATACGAAACCTCGCTCTGTGATTTGAAGTTAAAATCCTCAAATAGGGTAAAATAGTGACTTTTTTCACGTTTTTCATGTAGTTTGATATTACGTAAATATATTCATTTTTACCAATATTTCGATACTATTTCTTGTAGTATCACAATATGTGATTTGGCCTTCAAATCTCAGAATGTCGCATAATATTGCATTTTAAGCAAGTTTTCTTGCATTTTGTTTCGTACGAAAAATCATCGAATTTAGCAATATTTTGACGTTTATCATCTCCTCTCCCTTTATGTGATTTAAACAAAATATCATCGAATTAGGCAATATTTTGCCGTTTTTCAACGTTTTTGTGAATTTTCAGTTTATTGTTATTAATTCATTAAATATACGATAAAAATGATGCAAACACATAATTTATTAGAAATTAACCTTAAATACTTTATTTTCAATCAACCATTTGTTTCTCGTTATAATACTGAGTAGGATATTGAAAAGGGGAGAAGTTCGGTTTTTATTGCATATATCGACGTTTCAGCCGGATTAGAGCGGTTTTACGTGTACATCTTCCATCGGTAATATAAACGGAAAATCCGGAACATTTTAGTTAATTCTAATGAAATCACTCTGGTTTTTATCATTTGTATTGGAAAAAAATATTGTCATATATCTTTTCTTGGATCTAAATAATACGAAACCTTGCTCTATGATTTGAAGTTAAAATCCTCAAATATGGTAAAATAGTGACTTTTTCTCGTTTTTCATGTAGTTTGATATTACGTAAATATATTCATTTTTACCAATATTTCGATACTATTTCATGTAGTATCACGATATGTGAGTTGGCCTTCAAATCTCAGAATATAGCATAATATTGCATTTTAAGCAAGTTTTCTTGCATTTTGTTTCGTACATAAAATCATCGAATTTAGCAATATTTTCACGTTCATCATCCCCTTTTCCTTTATGTGATTTAAACAAAATATCATCGAATTAGGCAATATTTTGCCGTTTTTCCACGTTTTTGTGAATTTTCAGTTTATTGTTATTAATTCATTAAATATACGATAAAAATGATGCAAACGCATAATTGATTAGAAATTAACCTTAAATACTTTATTTTCAATCAACGATTTGTTTCTCGTTAAAATACTGAGTAGGATATTGAAAAGGGGAGAAGTTCGGTTTTTATTGCATATATCGACGTTTCAGCCGGATTAGAGCGGTTTTACGTGTACATCTTCCATCGGTAATATAAACGGAAAATCAAGAACATTTTAGTTAATTCTAATGAAAACACATTGATTTTTATCATTTGTATTGGAAACAACATTGTCATATGTCTTTTCTTGGATCTAAATAATACAAAACCTAGCTCTATGATTTGAAGATTAAATCCTCATATATGGTAAAATAGTGACTTTTTTCACGTTTTTCATGTAGTGATTTTACGTAAATATATTCGTTTTTACCAATATTTCGATACTATTTCTTGTAGTATCACGATATGTGATTTTGCCTTCAATTCTCAGAATTTCGTATAATATTGCATTTTAAGCAAGTTTTCTTTCATTTTGTTTCATACGAAAAATCATCGAATTTAGCAATATTTTCACGTTCATCATCCCCTTTTCCTTTATGTGATTTAAACAAAATATCATCGAATTAGGCAATATTTTGCCGTTTTTCCACGTTTTTGTGAATTTTCAGTTTATTGGTATTAATTCATTAAATAGACGATAAAAATGATGCAAACACATAATTGATTAGATAATAACCTTAAATACTTAATTTTCAATCATCTATTTGTTTCTCGTTAAAATGCTGAGTAAGATATTGAAAAGGGGAGAAGTTCGGTTTTTTATTGCATATATCGACGTTTCAGCCGGATTAGAGCGGTTTTACGTGTACATCTTCCATCGGAAATATAAACGGAAAATCAAGAACATTTTAGTTAATTCTAATGAAAACACATTGGTTTTTATCATTTGTATTGGAAACCACATTGTCATATGTCTTTTCTTGGATCAAAATAATACGAAACCTCGCTCTGTGATTTGAAGTTAAAATCCTCAAATAGGGTAAAATAGTGACTTTTTTCACGTTTTTCATGCAGTTTGATATTACGTAAATATATTCATTTTTACCAATATTTCGATACTATTTCTTGTAGTATCACAATATGTGATTTGGCCTTCAAATCTCAGAATGTCGCATAATATTGCATTATAAGCAAGTTTTCTTGCATTTTGTTTCGTACGAAAAATCATCGAATTTAGCAATATTTTGACGTTTATCATCTCCTCTCCCTTTATGTGATTTAAACAAAATATCATCGAATTAGGCAATATTTTGCCGTTTTTCAACGTTTTTGTGAATTTTCAGTTTATTGTTATTAATTCATTAAATATACGATAAAAATGATGCAAACACATAATTTATTAGAAATTTACCTTAAATACTTTATTTTCAATCAACCATTTGTTTCTCATTATAATACTGAGTAGGATATTGAAAAGGGGAGAAGTTCGGTTTTTATTGCATATATCGACGTTTCAGCCGGATTAGAGCGGTTTTACGTGTACATCTTCCATCGGTAATATAAACGGAAAATCAAGAACATTTTAGTTAATTCTAATGAAAACACATTGATTTTTATCATTTGTATTGGAAACAACATTGTCATATGTCTCTTCTTGGATCTAAATAATACGAAACCTCGCTCTATGATTTGTAGTTAAAATCCTCAAATATGGTAAAATAGTGACTTTTTCACGTTAATCATGTAGTTTGATATTACGTAAATATATTCATTTTTACCAATATTTCGATACTATTTCATGTAGTATAACAATATGTGATTTGGCCTTCAAATCTCAGAAAAGTCGTATAATATTGCATTTTAAGCAAGTTTTCTTGCATTTTGTTTCGTACGAAAAATCATCGAATTTAGCAATATTTTGACGTTTATCATCCGCTTTTCCTTTATGTGATTTAAACAAAATGTCATCGAATTAGGCAATATTTTGCCGTTTTTCCACGTTTTTGTGAATTTTCAGTTTATTGTTAATAATTCATTAAATATACGATATAAATGATGCAAGCACATAAATAATTAGATAATAACCTTAAATACTTCATTTTCAATCATCTATTTGTTTCTCGTTAAAATACTGAGTAAGATATTGAAAAGGGGAGAAGTTCTGTTTTTATTGCATATGTCGACGTTTCAGCCGGATTAGAGCGTTTTTCGTGTACATCTTCCATCGGTAATATAAACGGAAAATCAGGAACATTTTTGTTAATTCCAATGAAAACACATTGATTTTTATCATTTTTATTGGAAACAACATTGTCATATTTCTTTTCTTGGATCTAAATAATACAAAACCTCGCTCTATGATTTGAAGATTAAATCCTCATATATGGTAAAATAGTGACTTTTTTCAAGTTTTTCATGTAGTGTGATTTTACGTAAATATATTCGTTTTTACCAATATTTCGATACTATTTCTTGTAGTATCACGATATGTGATTTTGCCTTCAATTCTCAGAATTTCGCATAATATTGCATTTTAAGCAAGTTTTCTTGCATTTTGTTTCGTACGAAAAATCATCGAATTTAGCAATATTTTCACGTTCATCATCCCCTTTTCCTTTATGTGATTTAAACAAAATATCATCGAATTAGGCAATATTTTGCCGTTTTTCCACGTTTTTGTGAATTTTCAGTTTATTGGTATTAATTCATTAAATATACGATAAAAATGATGCAAACACATAATTGATTAGAAACTAACCTTAAATACTTTATTTTCCATTAACCATTTGTTTCTCGTTAAAATACTGAGTAGGATATTGAAAAGGGGAGAAGTTCGGATTTTATTGCATATATCGACGTTTCAGCCGGATTAGAGCGGTTTTACGTGAACATCTTCCATCGTTAATATAAACGGAAAATCAGGAACATTTTAGTTAATTCTAATGAAAACACATTGGTTTTTATCATTTGTATTGGAAACCACATTGTCATATGTCTTTTCTTGGATCAAAATAATACGAAACCTCGCTCTGTGATTTGAAGTTAAAATCCTCAAATAGGGTAAAATAGTGACTTTTTTCACGTTTTTCATGTAGTTTGATATTACGTAAATACCAATATTTTTTAAATATTGGTATTTACCATTTTTATGGTAAATACCATTTTTACCAATATTTCGATACTATTTCATGTAGTATCACGACATGTGATTTGGCCTTCAAATCTCAGAATTTCGCATAATATTGCATTTTAAGCAAGTTTTCTTGCATTTTGTTTCGTACGAAAAATCATCGAATATAGCAATATTTTGACGTTTATCATCCCCTTTTCCTCTATGTGATTTAAACAAAATATCATCGAATTAGGCAATATTTTGCATTTTTTCCACGTTTTTGTGAATTTTCAGTTTATTGTTATTAATTCATTATATATACGATAAAAGTAATGCAAACACATAATTGATTAGATAATAACCTAAATACTTCATTTTCAATAAACTATTTGTTTCTCGTTAAAATACTGAGTAAGATATTGAAAAGGGGAGGAATTCAGCTTTAATTGCATATATCGACGTTTCAGCCGGAATAGAGCGATTTTCGTGTACATCTTCCATCGGAAATATAAACGGAAAATCAGGAACATTTTAGTTAATTCTAATAAAACACATTGATTTTTATCATTTGTATTGGAAACAACATTGTCATATGTCTTTTCTTGGATCTAAATAATACGAAACCTCGCTCTATGATTTGAAGTTAAAATCCTCAAATATTGTTAAATAGTGACTTTTTCACGTTTTTCATGTAGTTTGATATTACGTAAATATATTCATTTTTACCAATATTTCGATACTATTTCATGTAGTATCAAGATATGTGATTTGGCCTTCAAATCTCAGAATTCCGCATAATATTGCATTTTAAGCAATATTCTTGCATTTTGTTTCGTTCGAAAAATCATCGAATTTAGCAATATTTTGACGTTTATCATCCCCTTTTCCTTTATGTGATTTAAACAAAATATCATCGAATTAGGCAATATGTTGCCGTTTTTCCACGTTTTTGTGAATTTTCAGTTTATTGGTATTAATTCTTAATATATACGATAAAAATGATGCAAACACATAATTGATTAGATAATAACCTTAAATACTTCATTTTCAATCAACTATTTGTTTCTCGTTAAAATACTGAGTAAGATATTGAAAAGGGCAGAAGTTCGGTTTTTATTGCATATATGGACGTTTCAGCCGGAATTGAGCGGTTTTCGTGTACATCTTCCATCGGTAATATAAACGGAAAATCAGGAACATTTTAGTTACTTCTAATGAAAACACATTGATTTTTATCATTTGTATTGGAAACAAAATTGTCATATGTCTTTTCTTGGATCTAAATAATACAAACCTCGCTCTATAATTTGAAGTTAAAATCCTCAAATATGGAAAAATAGTGACAAAAGGGTAGTGAACACCATGCCAAGGGTAGTGATCACCACGCCCAGGGTAGTGAATACCACGTCAAGGGTAGTGAACACCATGCGAATAATAATGAACACCACGCAAAGGGTAGTGAAGACCACGCCATGGGTAGTGAACATCACGCCAGAGGTAGTGAACATCAAGCCAATGGTAGTGAACACCAAGCCAAAGGTAGTGAACACCACGTCAAGGGTAGTGAACATAACGCCAAGGGTAGTGAACACCACGCCAAGAGTAGTGAACACCACGCTATGGGTAGTAAACACCATGCCATAGGTAGTGAACACCACGCCAAGGGTAATGAACACCACTCTAAGGGTAGTGAACACCACGCCAAGGTTAATGAACTCCACGCCAAGGGTAGTGAACACCACGCTAAGGGTAGTGAACATGTCGTCAAGGGTAGTGAACACCACGTTAAGGGTAGTGAACACCACGCCAAGTGTAGTTAACACCACGCCAAGGGTAGTGAACACAACGCTAAGGGTAGTGAACACCACGCCAAGCGGAGTGAACACCACACAAAGGGTAGTGAACACCACGTCACGGGTAGTGAACACCATGTCAGGGGCAGTGAACACCACGTCAAGGGTAGTGAACACCACGCCAAGGGTAGTGAACACTACGCTATGGGTAGTGAACACCATGCTAAGGATAGGGAACACCACGCCAAGGGTAGTGAACAACATGCCAAGGTAGTAAACATCACGCCATTAGTAGCAAACATCACGCCATTAGTAGTGAACACCACGCTAAGGGTAGTGAACACTACGCGAAAGGTACTGAACACCAAACCACAGGTAGTGAACACCAAACCACAGGTAGTGAACACCACGTCAAGGGTAGTGAACACCACGTCACGGGTAGTGAACACCACGTCACGGGTAGTGAACACCACGACAAGGGTAGTGAACACTACGTCATGGGTAGTGAACACCATGCTAAGGGTAGGGAACACCACGCGAAGGGTAGTGAACAACATGCAAAGAGGAGTGAACTCCACGCCATAGGTAGTGAACACCACGCTAAGGGTAGTAAACACCAGGGGAAGGGTACTGAACACCACACCACTGGTAATGAACACCACGTAAAGGGTAATGAACACCATGCCAAGGGTAGTGAACACCACGCCAAAAGTAATGAACCCCACGCCATGGGTAGTGAACACCACGTTAAGAGTAGTGAACAACATTCAAAGGGTAGTGAACACCACGCCAAGTGTAGTGAACACAACGCCAACGGTAGTGATCACCACGCTAAGGGTGGTAAACACCACGCCAAGGGTAGTGAACACCACACTAAGGGTAGTGAACACCACGTTTGGGGTAGTGAACACCACGCCAAGGGTAGTGAACAACACACGAAGGGTAGTGAACACCACGCTAAGAGTAGTGAACACCACGCCACGTTCAGTGAATACCACGTCAAGGGTAGTGAACACCACGCCAAGGGTAGTGAACATGACGCCATTGGTAGTGAACACCATGCCATGGGTATTGAACACCACGCCAAGAGTAGTGAACACCACGTCAAGGTTAGTGAAAACCATGCTAAGGGTAGTGAACACCATGCCAAGGGAAGTGAACACTATGCCAAAGGTAGTGAACACGATGCCAAGGGTAGTGAACACCTCGCCGGGGGGTAGTGAACACCACGCCAAGGGTAGTGAACACCAAATTAAGGGTAGTGAACACCATGCCAAGGGTAATGAACACCACGCCAAGGTTAGTAAATACCAAGCCAAGGGTAGTGAACAGCATGCAAAGGGAAGTGAACATCATTCCAAGGGTAGTGAACACCACGCCAAGGGTAGTGAACACTACGCCATGGGTAGTGAACACCATGCTAAGAGTAGGGAACACTACGCCATGGGCAGTGAACACCACGCCAATGATAATGAACCCCACGCCAAGGGTAGTGAACACCACGTCAAGGGTAGTGAACACCAGGCAAAGGGTAGTAAACACCACGCCAAGGGTAGTGAACACAACGCTAAGAGTAGTGATCACCACGCTAAGGTTAGTGAACACCACGCCAAGGGTAGTGAACACCACACTAAGGGTAGATACACCCCACGTTAAAGGTAGTGAACACCACGCCAAGGGTAGTGAACACCACGCTAGAAGTAGTGAACACGACACAAAGGGAAGTGAACACCACGCCAGGAGTAGTGAACATTACGTAAAGTGTAGTGAACATTACGGCAAGGGTAGTGAGCGCCACACCAAGTGTAGTGAAAACCATGTCAAGGGTAGTGAACACCACGCCAAGTTCAGTGAACACCACGCCACGTTCAGTGAACACCACGCCAAGGGTAGTGAACACCACGCCAAGGATAGTGAACACCACGACTGGGGTCGTGAACACCACCCCAAGGGTAGTGAACACCATGCCAAGGGTAGTGAACACCTTGTCAATGTTAGTGAACACCACGCCAAGGGAAGTGAAGACCACGCAAAGGGTAGTGACCACCGCGCCAAGGGTAGTGAACACCACGGTAAGGGTAGTGAACACCATGCCATGGGTAGTGAATACCATGCTAATGGTAGTGAACACCAAACCAAGGGTAGTGAACACCAAGCCAAGGGTAGTGAACACCACGCTAAGGGTAGTCAACATGACGCCTAGGGTAGTGAACACCACGCCAAGGGTAGTGAACACCAGGCTATTGGTAGTGAACACCATGCCATGGGAAGTGAACACCACGCCAAGGGTAGTGAACATGATGTCAAGGGTAGTGAACACCACGTTAAGGGTAGTGAACACCACGTCAGGGGTAGTGAACACCACGCCAATGGTAGTGAACACCATACCAAGGGTAGTGAACACCATGTGAATGGTGGTGAACACCAAGCCAAAGGTAGTGAACACCACGCCAAGGGTGGTGAACATCACGCCAGAGGTAGTGAACACCACGACAAGGGTAGTGAAGACCACGCCAAGGGTAGTGACCATCACGACAAGGGTACTGAATATCAAGCCAATTGTATTGAACACCAAGCCAAAGGTACTTAACACCACGTCAAGGGTAGTGAACATAACGCCAAGGATAGTCAACACCACGCCAATTGTAGTGAACACCACGCCTTGGGTAGAGAACACCATACTATTGGTAGTGAACACCACGCCAAGGGTAGTGAACACCACGTCAAGGTTAGTGAAAACCGTCCTAAGGGTAGCTAACACCAAGCCAAGGGATGTGAACATTATGCCAAGGGTAGTGAACACCATACTATTGGTAGTGAACACTACGCCAAGGGTAGTGAACACAACGCCAAGGGTAGTGATCACCACGCTAAGGGTAGTTAACACTACGCCAGAGTAGTGAACACCACACTAAGGGTAGTGAACACAACGTTAGGGGTAGTGAACACCACGCCAAGGGTAGTGAACAACACACTAAGGGTAGTGAACACAACGCTAAGAGTAGTGAACACCACACAAAGGGAAGTGAACACCACGCCAAGAGTTGTGAACATTACGTAAAGGGTAGTGAACACCTCGCAAAGGGCAGTGAGCGCCACACCAAGGGTAGTGAGAACCATGTCAAGGTTAGTGAACACCACGCCTAGTTCAGTGAACACCACGCCACGTTCAGTGAATACCACGCCAAAGGTAGTGAACACCACGCCAAGGGTAGTGAACACCACGCCCAGGGTAGTAAACATCACGTCAAGAGTAGTGAACACAACGCCAGGGGTCGTGAACACCACCCCAAGGGTTGTGAACACCATGCCAAACGTAGTGAACACCTTGCCAATGTATGTGAACACCACCTAGGGTAGTGAAGACCACGCCAAGGGTAGTGAACACCACGCCAAGGGTAGTAAACACCACGCTAAGGGTAGTGAACACCATGTCAAGGGTAGTGAACACCATGCCAATGGTAGTGAACACCAAGCCAAGGGTAGTGACCACCAAGCCAAGGGTAGTGAACACCACCAAAATTGTAGTCAACGTGACGGTAAGGGTAGTGAACACCACGGCTGGGGTCGTGAACACCACCCCAAGGGTAGTGAACACCATGCCAAGGGTAGTGAACACCTTGTCAATGTTAGTGAACACCACGCCAAGGGAAGTGAAGACCACGCCAAGGGTAGTGACCACCGCGCCAAGGGTAGTGAACACCACGCTAAGGGTAGTGAACACCATGCCATGGGTAGTGAATACCATGCTAATGGTAGTGAACACCAAACCAAGGGTAGTGAACACCAAGCCAAGGGTAGTGAACACCACGCTAAGGGTAGTCAACATGACGCCTAGGGTAGTGAACACCACGCCAAGGGTAGTGAACACCAGGCTATTGGTAGTGAATACCATGCAATGGGAAGTGAACACCACGCCAGGGGTAGTGAACATGATGTCAAGGGTAGTGAACACCACGTTAAGGGTAGTGAACACCACGTCAGGGGTAGTGAACACCACGCCAAGGGTAGTGAACACCATACCAAGGGTAGTGAACACCATGTGAATGGTGGTGAACACCAAGCCAAAGGTAGTGAACACCACGCCAAGGGTGGTGAACACCACGCCAGAGGTAGTGAACACCACGACAAGGGTAGTGAAGACCACGCCCAGGGTAGTAAACACCACGTCAAGAGTAGTGAACACCACGGCTGGGGTCGTGAACACCACCCCAAGGGTAGTGAACACCATGCCAAGGGTAGTGAACACCTTGTCAATGTTAGTGAACACCACGCCAAGGGAAGTGAAGACCACGCCAAGGGTAGTGACCACCGCGCCAAGGGTAGTGAACACCACGCTAAGGGTAGTGAACACCATGCCATGGGTAGTGAATACCATGCTAATGGTAGTGAACACCAAACCAAGGGTAGTGAACACCAAGCCAAGGGTAGTGAACACCACGCTAAGGGTAGTCAACATGACGCCTAGGGTAGTGAACACCACGCCAAGGGTAGTGAACACCAGGCTATTGGTAGTGAACACCATGCCATGGGAAGTGAACACCACGCCAAGGGTAGTGAACATGATGTCAAGGGTAGTGAACACCACGTTAAGGGTAGTGAACACCACGTCAGGGGTAGTGAACACCACGCCAATGGTAGTGAACACCATACCAAGGGTAGTGAACACCATGTGAATGGTGGTGAACACCAAGCCAAAGGTAGTGAACACCACGCCAAGGGTGGTGAACACCACGCCAGAGGTAGTGAACACCAAGCCAAAGGTACTTAACACCACGTCAAGGGTAGTGAACTTAACGCCAAGGATAGTCAACACCACGCCAATTGTAGTGAACACCACGCCTTGGGTAGAGAACACTATACTATTGGTAGTGAACACCACGCAAAGGGTAGTGAACACCACGTCAAGGTTAGTGAAAACCGTCCTAAGGGTAGCGAACACCAAGCCAAGGGATGTGAACATTATGCCAAGGGTAGTGAACACCATACTATTGGTAGTGAACACTACGCCAAGGGTAGTGAACACAACGCCAAGGGTAGTGATCACCACGCTAAGGGTAGTTAACACTACGCCAGAGTAGTGAACACCTCACTAAGGGTAGTGAACACAACGTTAGGGGTAGTGAACACCACGCCAAGGGTAGTGAACAACACACGAAGGGTAGTGAACACAACGCTAAGAGTAGTGAACACCACACAAAGGGAAGTGAACACCACGCCAAGAGTAGTGAACATTACGTAAAGGGTAGTGAACACCTCGCAAAGGGCAGTGAGCGCCACACCAAGGGTAGTGAGAACCATGTCTAGGTTAGTGAACACCACGCCTAGTTCAGTGAACACCAAACCACGTTCAGTGAATACCACGCCAAAGGTAGTGAACACCACGCCAAGGGTAGTGAACACCACGCCCAGGGTAGTAAACATCACGTCAAGAGTAGTGAACACCATGCCAAGGGTAGTGAACACCTTGCCAATGTATGTGAACACCACCTAGGGTAGTGAAGACCACGCCAAGGGTAGTGAACACCACGCCAAGGGTAGTAAACACCACGCTAAGGGTAGTGAACACCATGCCAAGGGTAGTGAACACCATGCCTATGGTAGTGAACACCAAGCCAAGGGTAGTGACCACCAAGCCAAGGGTAGTGAACACCACGCCAATTGTAGTCAGCATGACGGTAAGAGTATTGAACACCACGCCAAGGGTAGTGAACACCAGGCCATTGGTAGTGAACACAATGCCATGCTAAGTGAACACCACGCCGAGGGTAGTTAACATGACGTCAAGGGTAGTGAACACCACGTTAAGGATAGTTAACACCACACCAAGGGTAGTGAAGACCACGCAAGGGGTAGTGAACATCACGCCAAGGGTAGTGAATATCAAGTCAATTGTATTGAACACCAAGCCAAATGTAGTGAATACCACGCCAAGGGTAGTGAACATAACGCCATGGATAGTGAACACCACGCCAAGGGTAGTGAACACCACGCTATGAGTAGTGAACACCATACCATTGGTAGTGTACACCACGCCAAGGGTGGTGAACACCACGCCAGAGGTAGTGAACACCACGACAAGGGTAGTAAAGACCACGCCAAGGGTAGTGACCATCACGACAAGGGTACTGATTATCAAGCCAATTGTATTGAACACCAAGCCAAAGGTACTTAACACCACGTCAAGTGTAGTGAACATAACGCCAAGGATAGTCAACATCACGCCACTTGTAGTGAACACCACGCCTTGGGTAGTGAACACCATACTATTGGTAGTGAACACCACGCCAAGGGTAGTGATCACCACGTCAAGGTTAGTGAAAACCGTGCTAAGGGTAGCGAACACCAAGCCAAGGGATGTGAACATTATGCCAAGGGTAGTGAACACTACGTCAAGGGTAGTGAACACAACGCCAAGGGTAGTGATCACCACGCTAAGGGTAGTTAACACTACGCCAGAGTAGTGAACACCACACTAAGGGTAGTGAACACAACGTTAGGGGTAGTGAACACCACGCCAAGGGTAGTGAACAACACACTAAGGGTAGTGAACACAACGCTAAGAGTAGTGAACACCACACAAAGGGAAGTGAACACCACGCCAAGAGTTGTGAACATTACGTAAAGGGTAGTGAACACCTCGCAAAGGGCAGTGAGCGCCACACCAAGGGTAGTGAGAACCATGTCAAGGTTAGTGAACACCACGCCTAGTTCAGTGAACACCACGCCACGTTCAGTGAATACCACGCCAAAGGTAGTGAACACCACGCCAAGGGTAGTGAACACCACGCCCAGGGTAGTAAACATCACGTCAAGAGTAGTGAACACAACGCCAGGGGTCGTGAACACCACCCCAAGGGTTGTGAACACCATGCCAAGGGTAGTGAACACCTTGCCAATGTATGTGAACACCACCTAGGGTAGTGAAGACCACGCCAAGGGTAGTGAACACCACGCCAAGGGTAGTAAACACCACGCTAAGGGTAGTGAACACCATGTCAAGGGTAGTGAACACCATGCCAATGGTAGTGAACACCAAGCCAAGGGTAGTGACCACCAAGCCAAGGGTAGTGAACACCACCAAAATTGTAGTCAACGTGACGGTAAGGGTAGTGAACACCACGGCTGGGGTCGTGAACACCACCCCAAGGGTAGTGAACACCATGCCAAGGGTAGTGAACACCTTGTCAATGTTAGTGAACACCACGCCAAGGGAAGTGAAGACCACGCCAAGGGTAGTGACCACCGCGCCAAGGGTAGTGAACACCACGCTAAGGGTAGTGAACACCATGCCATGGGTAGTGAATACCATGCTAATGGTAGTGAACACCAAACCAAGGGTAGTGAACACCAAGCCAAGGGTAGTGAACACCACGCTAAGGGTAGTCAACATGACGCCTAGGGTAGTGAACACCACGCCAAGGGTAGTGAACACCAGGCTATTGGTAGTGAACACCATGCAATGGGAAGTGAACACCACGCCAGGGGTAGTGAACACCACGCCAAGGGTAGTGAACACCATACCAAGGGTAGTGAACACCATGTGAATGGTGGTGAACACCAAGCCAAAGGTAGTGAACACCACGCCAAGGGTGGTGAACACCACGCCAGAGGTAGTGAACACCACGACAAGGGTAGTGAAGACCACGCCCAGGGTAGTAAACACCACGTCAAGAGTAGTGAACACCACGGCTGGGGTCGTGAACACCACCCCAAGGGTAGTGAACACCATGCCAAGGGTAGTGAACACCTTGTCAATGTTAGTGAACACCACGCCAAGGGAAGTGAAGACCACGCCAAGGGTAGTGACCACCGCGCCAAGGGTAGTGAACACCACGCTAAGGGTAGTGAACACCATGCCATGGGTAGTGAATACCATGCTAATGGTAGTGAACACCAAACCAAGGGTAGTGAACACCAAGCCAAGGGTAGTGAACACCACGCTAAGGGTAGTGAAGACCACGCAAGGGGTAGTGAACATCACGCCAAGGGTAGTGAATATCAAGTCAATTGTATTGAACACCAAGCCAAAGGTAGTGAATACCACGCCAACATGACGCCAACATGACGTCAAGGGTAGTGAACACCACGTTAAGGATAGTTAACACCACACCAAGGGTAGTGAAGACCACGCAAGGGGTAGTGAACATCACGCCAAGGGTAGTGAATATCAAGTCAATTGTATTGAACACCAAGCCAAAGGTAGTGAATACCACGCCAAGGGTAGTGAACATAACGCCATGGATAGTGAACACCACGCCAAGGGTAGTGAACACCACGCTATGAGTAGTGAACACTATACCATTGGTAGTGTACACCACGCCAAGGGTGGTGAACACCACGCCAGAGGTAGTGAACACCACGACAAGGGTAGTGAAGACCACGCCAAGGGTAGTGACCATCACGACAAGGGTACTGAATATCAAGCCAATTGTAATGAACACCAAGCCAAAGGTACTTAACACCACGTCAAGTGTAGTGAACATAACGCCAAGGATAGTCAACATCACGCCAATTGTAGTGAACACCACGCCTTGGGTAGTGAACACCATACTATTGGTAGTGAACACCACGCCAAGGGTAGTGAACACCACGTCAACGTTAGTGAAAACCGTGCTAAGGGTAGCGAACACCAAGCCAAGGGATGTGAACATTATGCCAAGGGTAGTGAACACCATACTATTGGTAGTGAACACTACGTCAAGGGTAGTGAACACAACGCCAAGGGTAGTGATCACCACGCTAAGGGTAGTTAACACTACGCCAGAGTAGTGAACACCACACTAAGGGTAGTGAACACAACGTTAGGGGTAGTGAACACCACGCCAAGGGTAGTGAACAACACACTAAGGGTAGTGAACACAACGCTCAGAGTAGTGAACACCACACAAAGGGAAGTGAACACCACGCCAAGAGTTGTGAACATTACGTAAAGGGTAGTGAACACCTCGCAAAGGGCAGTGAGCGCCACACCAAGGGTAGTGAGAACCATGTCAAGGTTAGTGAACACCACGCCTAGTTCAGTGAACACCACGCCACGTTCAGTGAATACCACGCCAAAGGTAGTGAACACCACGCCAAGGGTAGTGAACACCACGCCCAGGGTAGTAAACATCACGTCAAGAGTAGTGAACACAACGCCAGGGGTCGTGAACACCACCCCAAGGGTTGTGAACACCATGCCAAGGGTAGTGAACACCTTGCCAATGTATGTGAACACCACCTAGGGTAGTGAAGACCACGCCAAGGGTAGTGAACACCACGCCAAGGGTAGTAAACACCACGCTAAGGGTAGTGAACACCATGTCAAGGGTAGTGAACACCATGCCAATGGTAGTGAACACCAAGCCAAGGGTAGTGACCACCAAGCCAAGGGTAGTGAACACCACCAAAATTGTAGTCAACGTGACGGTAAGGGTAGTGAACACCACGGCTGGGGTCGTGAACACCACCCCAAGGGTAGTGAACACCATGCCAAGGGTAGTGAACACCTTGTCAATGTTAGTGAACACCACGCCAAGGGAAGTGAAGACCACGTCAAGGGTAGTGAACACCACGTTAAGGATAGTTAACACCACACCAAGGGTAGTGAAGACCACGCAAGGGGTAGTGAACATCACGCCAAGGGTAGTGAATATCAAGTCAATTGTATTGAACACCAAGCCAAAGGTAGTGAATACCACGCCAAGGGTAGTGAACATAACGCCATGGATAGTGAACACCACGCCAAGGGTAGTGAACACCACGCTATGAGTAGTGAACACTATACCATTGGTAGTGTACACCACGCCAAGGGTGGTGAACACCACGCCAGAGGTAGTGAACACCACGACAAGGGTAGTGAAGACCACGCCAAGGGTAGTGACCATCACGACAAGGGTACTGAATATCAAGCCAATTGTAATGAACACCAAGCCAAAGGTACTTAACACCACGTCAAGTGTAGTGAACATAACGCCAAGGATAGTCAACATCACGCCAATTGTAGTGAACACCACGCCTTGGGTAGTGAACACCATACTATTGGTAGTGAACACCACGCCAAGGGTAGTGAACACCACGTCAACGTTAGTGAAAACCGTGCTAAGGGTAGCGAACACCAAGCCAAGGGATGTGAACATTATGCCAAGGGTAGTGAACACCATACTATTGGTAGTGAACACTACGTCAAGGGTAGTGAACACAACGCCAAGGGTAGTGATCACCACGCTAAGGGTAGTTAACACTACGCCAGAGTAGTGAACACCACACTAAGGGTAGTGAACACAACGTTAGGGGTAGTGAACACCACGCCAAGGGTAGTGAACAACACACTAAGGGTAGTGAACACAACGCTCAGAGTAGTGAACACCACACAAAGGGAAGTGAACACCACGCCAAGAGTTGTGAACATTACGTAAAGGGTAGTGAACACCTCGCAAAGGGCAGTGAGCGCCACACCAAGGGTAGTGAGAACCATGTCAAGGTTAGTGAACACCACGCCTAGTTCAGTGAACACCACGCCACGTTCAGTGAATACCACGCCAAAGGTAGTGAACACCACGCCAAGGGTAGTGAACACCACGCCCAGGGTAGTAAACATCACGTCAAGAGTAGTGAACACAACGCCAGGGGTCGTGAACACCACCCCAAGGGTTGTGAACACCATGCCAAGGGTAGTGAACACCTTGCCAATGTATGTGAACACCACCTAGGGTAGTGAAGACCACGCCAAGGGTAGTGAACACCACGCCAAGGGTAGTAAACACCACGCTAAGGGTAGTGAACACCATGTCAAGGGTAGTGAACACCATGCCAATGGTAGT
Source organism: Procambarus clarkii (assembly GCF_040958095.1). Lineage (NCBI taxonomy): Eukaryota > Metazoa > Arthropoda > Malacostraca > Decapoda > Cambaridae > Procambarus > Procambarus clarkii. The sequence continues at coordinate 13,990,112 of NC_091219.1, forward strand.
GAACACCAAGCCAAGGGTAGTGACCACCAAGCCAAGGGTAGTGAACACCACCAAAATTGTAGTCAACGTGACGGTAAGGGTAGTGAACACCACGGCTGGGGTCGTGAACACCACCCCAAGGGTAGTGAACACCATGCCAAGGGTAGTGAACACCTTGTCAATGTTAGTGAACACCACGCCAAGGGAAGTGAAGACCACGCCAAGGGTAGTGACCACCGCGCCAAGGGTAGTGAACACCACGCTAAGGGTAGTGAACACCATGCCATGGGTAGTGAATACCATGCTAATGGTAGTGAACACCAAACCAAGGGTAGTGAACACCAAGCCAAGGGTAGTGAACACCACGCTAAGGGTAGTCAACATGACTCCTAGGGTAGTGAACACCACGCCAAGGGTAGTGAACACCAGGCTATTGGTAGTGAACACCATGCAATGGGAAGTGAACACCACGCCAGGGGTAGTGAACATGATGTCAAGGGTAGTGAACACCACGTTAAGGGTAGTGAACACCACGTCAGGGGTAGTGAACACCACGCCAAGGGTAGTGAACACCATACCAAGGGTAGTGAACACCATGTGAATGGTGGTGAACACCAAGCCAAAGGTAGTGAACACCACGCCAAGGGTGGTGAACACCACGCCAGAGGTAGTGAACACCACGACAAGGGTAGTGAAGACCACGCCCAGGGTAGTAAACACCACGTCAAGAGTAGTGAACACCACGGCTGGGGTCGTGAACACCACCCCAAGGGTAGTGAACACCATGCCAAGGGTAGTGAACACCTTGTCAATGTTAGTGAACACCACGCCAAGGGAAGTGAAGACCACGCCAAGGGTAGTGACCACCGCGCTAAGGGTAGTCAACATGACGCCTAGGGTAGTGAACACCACGCCAAGGGTAGTGAACACCAGGCTATTGGTAGTGAACACTATGCAATGGGAAGTGAACACCACGCCAGGGGTAGTGAACATGATGTCAAGGGTAGTGAACACCACGTTAAGGGTAGTGAACACCACGTCAGGGGTAGTGAACACCACGCCAAGGGTAGTGAACACCATACCAAGGGTAGTGAACACCATGTGAATGGTGGTGAACACCAAGCCAAAGGTAGTGAACACCACGCCAAGGGTGGTGAACACCACGCTAGAGGTAGTGAACACCACGACAAGGGTAGTGAAGACCACGCCAAGGGTAGTGACCATCACGACAAGGGTACTGAATATCAAGCCAATTGTATTGAATACCAAGCCAAAGGTACTTAACACCACGCCAAGGGTAGTGAACACCACGCCAAGGGTAGTGAACACCACGCCAAGGGTAGTAAACACCACGCTAAGGGTAGTGAACACCATGCCAAGGGTAGTGAACACCATGCCAATGGTAGTGAACACCAAGCCAAGGGTAGTGACCACCAAGCCAAGGGTAGTGAACACCACGCTAATTGTAGTCAACGTGACGGTAAGGGTAGTGAACACCACGCCAAGGGTAGTGAACACCAGGCCATTGGTAGTGAACACAATGCCATGCTAAGTGAACACCACGCCAAGGGTAGTGAACATAACGTCAAGGTTAGTGAACACCACGTTAAGGATAGTTAACACCACACCAAGGGTAGTGAAGACCACGCCAGGGGTAGTAAACATCACGCCAAGGGTAGTGAATATCAAATCAATTGTATTGAACACCAAGTTAAAGGTAGTGAATACCACGCCAAGGGTAGTGAACATAACGCCATGGATAGTGAACACCACGCCAAGGGTAGTGAACACCACGCTATGAGTAGTGAACACCATACCATTGGTAGTGAACACCACGTCAAGGGTAGTGTACACCACGTCAAGGTTAGTGAAAACAAAGCTAAGGGTAGTGAACACCATGCCAAGGGATGTGAACACTATGCCAAGGGTAGTGAACACAATGCCAAGGGTAGTGAACACCTCGCCAGGGGTAGTGAACACCACGCCAAAGGTAGTGAACACGAAATGAAGGGTAGTGAACACCATGCCAAGGGTAGTGAACACCACGACAAGGTTAGTAAATTCCAAGCCAAGGGTAGTGAACACCATGCAAAGGGAAGTGAACACCATGTCAAGGGTAGTGAACACCACGCCAAGGGTAATGAACCCCATGCCTAGGGTAGTGAACACCATGTCAAGGTTAGTGAACACCATGCCAAGGGTAGTGAACACCAAGCCATTGGTAGTGAACAACAAGTCAAGGGTAGTGAACACCACGCCAAGGGTAGTGAGCATGACGCTAAGGGTAGTGAACACCACGCAAAGGGTAGTAAGCAGCACGCCATTGGTAGTGTACACCATGTAATGGGAAGTGATCACCACGCCAAGGGTAGTGAACTCCATGCCATGGGTAGTGAACACCACGCCAAGGGTAATGAACATGACGTCGAGGGTAGTGAACACCACGTTAAGGGTAGTGAACACCACGCCAAGGGTAGTGAACACCACGCCAAGGGTAGTGAACACCATGCGAATGGTAGTGAACACCAAGCCAAAGGTAGTGAACACCACGCCAAGGGTGGTGAACACCACGCCAGGGGTAGTGAACACCACGCAAAAGGTAGTGAAGACCACGCCATGGGTAGTAAACATCACTCCAAAGGTAGTGAACATCAAGCCAATGGTATTGAACACCAAGCTAAAGATTGTGAACACCACGCCAAAGGTACTGAACATAACGCCAAGGGTAGTAAACACCACGCCAAGGGTAGTGAACGTGACGCCATGGGTAGTGAACACAATGCCATGGGTAGTGAACACCACGCCAAGGGTAGTGAACACTATGCCATAGGTAGTGAAGACTATGCCAACGGTAGTGAACACCTCGTCGGGGGTAGTGAACACCACGCCAAGGGTAGTGAACACCATGCCAAGGGTAGTGAACACCATGCGATGGTAGTGAACACCAAGCCAAAGGTAGTGAACATCCCGCCAAGGGTGGTGAACACCACGCCAGGGGTAGTGAACACCACGCCTAGGGTAGTGAAGACAACGCAAAGGGTAGTGAATATCACGCCAAGGGTAGTGAATATCAAGCCAATTGTATTGAACACCAAGCTAAAGGTAGTGAATACCACGCCAAGGGTAGTGAACATAACGCCAAGGACAGTGAACACCACGCTAAGGGTAGTTAACACCACGCCAAGGGTGGTGAACACCACGCCAAGGTTAGTGAATTCCATGCCATGGGTAGTGAACACCACGCCAAGGGTAGTGAACATGACGTTAAGGGTAGTGAACATGACGTCAAGGGTAGTGAACACCACGCCAAGGGTAATGAACTTAACGCCAAGGGTAGTGAACACCACGCCAAGGGTAGAGAACGTGACGCCATGGGTAGTGAACACCATGCCATAGGTAGTAAACACCACGCCAAGGGTAGTGAACACCACGTCAATGTTAGTGAAAACCATGCTAAGGGTAGTGAACACCATGCCAAGGGAAGTGAACACTATGCCAAAGGTAGTGAACACTATGCCAAGGGTAGTGAACACCTCGCAGGGGGTAGTGAACACCACTCCAAGGATAGTGAACACCATGCCAAGGGTAGTGAACACCATGCGATGGTAGTGAACACCAAACGAAAGGTAGTGAACACCACGCCAAGGGTGGTGAATACCACGCCAGGGGTAGTGATCACCACGTCTAGGGTAGTGAAGAATACGCCAAGGGTAGTGAACACCATGCCAAGGGCAGTGAACATTACTCCAAAGGTAGTGAACATAACGCCAAGGATAGTGAACACCACGCCAAGGGTAGTGAACACCACGCTATGAGTAGTGAACACCATACCATTGGTAGTGAACACCACGCCAAGGGTAGTGTACACCACGTCAACGTTAGTGAAAACAATGCTAAGGGTAGTGAACACCATGCCAAGGGATGTGAACACGACACCAAGGGTAGTGAATACCACGTCAAGGGTAGTGAACACCACGCCAAGGGAAGTGAACATGACGCCATGGGAAGTGAACACTATGCCATGGGTATTGAACACCACGCCAAGGGTAGTGAACACCACGTCAAGGTTAGTGAAAACCATGCTATGGGTAGTGAACACCATGCCAAGGGAAGTGAACACTATGCCAAAGGTAGTGAACACGATGCCAAGGGTAGTGAACACCTCGCCGGGGGGTAGTGAACACCACGCCAAGGGTAGTGAACACCAAATTAAGGGTAGTGAACACCATGCCAAGGGTAATGAACACCACGCCAAGGTTAGTAAATACCAAGCCAAGGGTAGTGAACACCATGCAAAGGGAAGTGAACATCATTCCAAGGGAAGTGAACACCACACCAAGGGTAATGATCTGCACGCCAAGGGTGGTGAACACCACGCTAAGTTCGGTGAACACCACGCCACGTTCAGTGAATACCACGTCAAGGGTAGTGAACACCACGCCAAGGGTAGTGAACATGACGCCATTGGTAGTGAACACCATGCCATGGGTTTTGAACACCACGCCAAGAGTAGTGAACACCACGTCAAGGTTAGTGAAAACCATGCTAACGGTAGTGAACACCATTCCAAGGGAAGTGAACACTATGCCAAAGGTAGTGAACACGATGCCAAGGGTAGTGAACACCTCGCCGGGGGGTAGTGAACACCACGCCAAGGGTAGTGAACACCAAATTAAGGGTAGTGAACACCATGCCAAGGGTAATGAACACCACGCCAAGGTTAGTAAATACCAAGCCAAGGGTAGTGAACACCATGCAAAGGGAAGTGAACATCATTCCAAGGGAAGTGAACACCACACAAAGGGTAATGATCTGCACGCCAAGGGTAGTGAACACCACGCCAAGGGTAGTGAACACTACGCCATGGGTAGTGAACACAATGCTAAGAGTAGGGAACACTACGCCAAGGGCAGTGAACACCACGCCAATGGTAATGAACCCCACGCCAAGGGTAGTGAACACCACGTCAAGGGTAGTGAACACCATGCAAAGGGTAGTAAACACCACGCCAAGGGTAGTGAACACAACGCTAAGAGTAGTGATCACCACGCTAAGGTTAGTGAACACCACGCCAAGGGTAGTGAACACCACACTAAGGGTAGATACACCCCACGTTAAAGGTAGTGAACACCACGCCAAGGGTAGTGAACACCACGCTAGAAGTAGTGAACACGACACAAAGGGAAGTGAACACCACGCCAAGAGTAGTGAACATTACGTAAAGTGTAGTGAACATTACGGCAAGGGTAGTGAGCGCCACACCAAGTGTAGTGAAAACCATGTCAAGGGTAGTGAACACCACGCCAAGTTCAGTGAACATCACGCCACGTTCAGTGAACACCACGCCAAGGGTAGTGAACACCACGCCAAGGGTAGTGAACACCACGCCCAGGGTAGTAAACACCACGTCAAGAGTAGTGAACACCACGGCTGGGGCCGTGAACACCACCCCAAGGGTAGTGAACACCATGCCAAGGGTAGTGAACACCTTGTCAATGTTAGTGAACACCACGCCAAGGGAAGTGAAGACCACGCCAAGGGTAGTGACCACCGCGCTAAGAGTAGTGAACACCACGCTAAGGGTAGTGAACACCATGCCATGGGTAGTGAATACCATGCTAATGGTAGTGAACACCAAACCAAGGGTAGTGAACACCAAGCCAAGGGTAGTGAACACCACGCTAAGGGTAGTCAACATGACGCCTAGGGTAGTGAACACCACGCCAAGGGTAGTGAACACCAGGCTATTGGTAGTGAACACCATGCCATGGGAAGTGAACACCACGCCAAGGGTAGTGAACATGATGTCAAGGGTAGTGAACACCACGTTAAGGGTAGTGAACACCACGTCAGGGGTAGTGAACACCACGCCAAGCGTAGTGAACGCCATACCAAGGGTAGTGAACACCATGTGAATGGTGGTGAACACCAAGCCAAAGGTAGTGAACACCACGCCAAGGGTGGTGAACACCACGCCAGAGGTAGTGAACACCACGACAAGGGTAGTGAAGACCACGCAAAGGGTAGTGACCATCACGACAAGGGTACTGAATATCAAGCCAATTGTATTGAACACCAAGCCAAAGGTACTTAACACCACATCAAGGGTAGTGAACATAACGCCAAGGATAGTCAACACCACGCCAATTGTAGTGAACACCACGCCTTGGGTAGAGAACACTATACTATTGGTAGTGAACACCACGCCAAGGGTAGTGAACACCACGTCAAGGTTAGTGAAAACCGTCCTAAAGGGTAGCGAACACCAAGCCAAGGAATGTGAACATTATGCCAAGGGTAGTGAACACCATACTATTGGTAGTGAACACTACGCCAAGGGTAGTGAACACAACGCCAAGGGTAGTGATCACCACGCTAAGGGTAGTTAACACTACGCCAGAGTAGTGAACACCTCACTAAGGGTAGTGAACACAACGTTAGGGGTAGTGAACACCACGCCAAGGGTAGTGAACAACACACGAAGGGTAGCGAACACAACGCTAAGAGTAGTGAACACCACACAAAGGGAAGTGAACACCACGCCAAGAGTAGTGAACATTACGTAAAGGGTAGTGAACACCTCGCAAAGGGCAGTGAGCGCCACACCAAGGGTAGTGAGAACCATGTCAAGGTTAGTGAACACCACGCCTAGTTCAGTGAACACAAAACCACGTTCAGTGAATACCACGCCAAAGGTAGTGAACACCATGCCAAGGGTAGTGAACACCTTGCCAATGTATGTGAACACCACCTAGGGTAGTGAAGACCACGCCAAGGGTAGTGAACACCACGATAAGGGTAGTAAACACCACGCTAAGGGTAGTGAACACCATACCAAGGGTAGTGAACGCCATGCCAATGGTAGTGAACACCAAGCCAAGGGTAGTGACCACCAAGCCAAGGGTAGTGAACACCACGCCAATTGTAGTCAGCATGACGGTAAGGGTATTGAACACCACGCCAAGGGTAGTGAACACCAGGCCATTGGTAGTGAACACAATGCCATGCTAAGTGAACACCACGCCAAGGGTAGTGAACATGACGTCAAGGGTAGTGAACACCACGTTAAGGATAGTTAACACCACACCAAGGGTAGTGAAGACCACGCAAGGGGTAGTGAACATCACGCCAAGGGTAGTGAATATCAAGTCAATTGTATTGAACACCAAGCCAAAGGTAGTGAATACCACGCCAAGGGTAGTGAACATAACGCAATGGATAGTGAACACCACGCCAAGGGTATTGAACACCACGCTATGAGTAGTGAACACCATACCATTGGTAGTGTACACCACGCCAAGGGTGGTGAACACCACGCCAGAGGTAGTGAACACCACGACAAGGGTAGTGAAGACCACGCCAAGTGTAGTGACCATCACGACAAGGGTACTGAATATCAAGCCAATTGTATTGAACACCAAGCCAAAGGTACTTAACACCACGTCAAGTGTAGTGAACATAACGCCAAGGATAGTCAACACCACGCCAATTGTAGTGAACACCACGCCTTGGGTAGTGAACACCATACTATTGGTAGTGAACACCATACTATTGGTAGTGAACACCACGCCAAGGGTAGTGAACACCACGTCAATGTTAGTGAAAACCGTGCTAAGGGTAGCGAACACCAAGCCAAGGGATGTGAACATTATGCCAAGGGTAGTGAACACCATACTATTGGTAGTGAACACTACGCCAAGGGTAGTGAACACAACGCCAAGGGTAGTGATCACCACGCTAAGGGTAGTTAACACTACGCCAGAGTAGTGAACACCACACTAAGGGTAGTGAACACAACGTTAGGGGTAGTGAACACCACGCCAAGGGTAGTGAACAACACACGAAGGGTAGTGAACACAACGCTAAGAGTAGTGAACACCACACAAAGGGAAGTGAACACCACGCCAAGAGTTGTGAACATTACGTAAAGGGTAGTGAACACCTCGCAAAGGGCAGTGAGCGCCACACCAAGGGTAGTGAGAACCATGTCAAGGTTAGTGAACACCACGCCTAGTTCAGTGAACACCACGCCACGTTCAGTGAATACCACGCCAAAGGTAGTGAACACCACGCCAAGGGTAGTGAACACCACGCCCAGGGTAGTAAACATCACGTCAAGAGTAGTGAACACAACGCCAGGGGTCGTGAACACCACCCCAAGGGTTGTGAACACCATGCCAAGGGTAGTGAACACCTTGCCAATGTATGTGAACACCACCTAGGGTAGTGAAGACCACGCCAAGGGTAGTGAACACCACGCCAAGGGTAGTAAACACCACGCTAAGGGTAGTGAACACCATGCCAAGGGTAGTGAACACCATGCCAATGGTAGTGAACACCAAGCCAAGGGTAGTGACCACCACGCCAAGGGTAGTGAACACCACGCCAATTGTAGTCAGCATGACGGTAAGGGTATTGAACACCACGCCAAGGGTAGTGAACACCAGGCCATTGGTAGTGAACACAATGCCATGCTAAGTGAACACCACGCCAAGGGTAGTGAACATGACGTCAAGGGTAGTGAACACCACGTTAAGGATAGTTAACACCACACCAAGGGTAGTGAAGACCACGCCAGGGGTAGTGAACATCACGCCAAGGGTAGTGAATATCAAGTCAATTGTATTGAACACCAAGCCAAAGGTAGTGAATATCACGCCAAGGGTAGTGAACATAACGCCATGGATAGTGAACACCACGCCAAGGGTAGTGAACACCACGCTATGAGTAGTGAACACCATACCATTGGTAGTGTACACCACGCCAAGAGTGGTGAACACCACGCCAGAGGTAGTGAACACCACGACAAGGGTAGTGAAGATCACGCCAAGGGTAGTGACCATCACGACAAGGGTACTGAATATCAAGCCAATTGTATTGAACACCAAGCCAAAGGTACTTAACACCACGTCAAGTGTAGTGAACATAACGCCAAGGATAGTCAACACCACGCCAATTGTAGTGAACACCACGCCTTGGGTAGTGAACACCATACTATTGGTAGTGAACACCACGCAAAGGGTAGTGAACACCATACTATTGGTAGTGAACACCACGCAAAGGGTAGTGAACACCACGTCAAGGTTAGTGAAAACCGTGCTAAGGGTAGCGAACACCAAGCCAAGGGATGTGAACATTATGCCAAGGGTATTGAACACCATACTATTGGTAGTGAACACTACGCCAAGGGTAGTGAACACAACGCCAAGGGTAGTGATCACCACGCTAAGGGTAGTTAACACTACGCCAGAGTAGTGAACACCACACTAAGGGTAGTGAACACAACGTTAGGGGTAGTGAACACCACGCCAAGGGTAGTGAACAACACACGAAGGGTAGTGAACACAACGCTAAGAGTAGTGAACACCACACAAAGGGAAGTGAACACCACGCCAAGAGTAGTGAACATTACGTAAAGGGTAGTGAACACCTCGCAAAGGGCAGTGAGCGCCACACCAAGGGTAGTGAGAACCATGTCAAGGTTAGTGAACACCACGCCTAGTTCAGTGAACACCACGCCACGTTCATTTAATACCACGCCAAAGGTAGTGAACACCACGCCAAGGGTAGTGAACACCACGCCCAGGGTAGTAAACATCACGTCAAGAGTAGTGAACACAACGCCAGGGGTCGTGAACACCACCCCAAGGCTTGTGAACACCATGCCAAGGGTAGTGAACACCTTGCCAATGTATGTGAACACCACCTAGGGTAGTGAAGACCACGCCAAGGGTAGTGAACACCACGCCAAGGGTAGTAAACACCACGCTAAGGGTAGTGAACACCATGGCAAGGGTACTGAACACCATGCCAATGGTAGTGAACACCAAGCCAAGGGTAGTGACCACCAAGCCAAAGGTAGTGAACACCACGCCAATTGTAGTCAACGTGACGGTAAGGGTAGTGAACACCACGCCAAGGGTAGTGAACACCAGGCCATTGGTAGTGAACACAATGCCATGCTAAGTGAACACCACGCCAAGGGTAGTGAACATAACGTCAAGGTTAGTGAACACCACGTTAAGGATAGTTAACACCACACCAAGGGTAGTGAAGACCACGCCAGGGGTAGTAAACATCACGCCAAGGGTAGTGAATATCAAGTCAATTGTATTGAACACCAAGCCAAAGGTAGTGAATACCACGCCAAGGGTAGTGAACATAACGCCATGGATAGTGAACACCACGCCAAGGGTAGTGAACACCACGCTATGAGTAGTGAACACCATACCATTGGTAGTGAACACCACGTCAAGGATAGTGAAAACAAAGCTAAGGGTAGTGAACACCATGCCAAGGGATGTGAACACTATGCCAAGGGTAGTGAACACAATGCCAAGGGTAGTGAACACCTCGCCAGGGGTAGTGAACACCACGCCAAAGGTAGTGAACACGAAATGAAGGGTAGTGAACACCATGCCAAGGGTAGTGAACACCACGACAAGGTTAGTAAATTCCAAGCCAAGGGTAGTGAACACCATGCAAATGGAAGTGAACACCATGTCAAGGATAGTGAACACCACGCCAAGGGTAATGAACCCCATGCCAAGGGTAGTGAACACCACGTCAAGGTTAGTGAACACCATGCCAAGGGTAGTGAACACCAAGCCATTGGTAGTGAACACCAAGTCAAGGGTAGTGAACACCACGCCAAGGGTAGTGAGCATGACGCTAAGGGTAGTGAACACCACGCAAAGGGTAGTAAGCAGCACGCCATTGGTATTGTACACCATGTAATGGGAAGTGATTACCACGCCAAGGGTAGTGAACTCCACGCCAAGGGTGGTGAACACCACGCCAAGGTTAGTGAATTCCATGCCATGGGTAGTGAACACCACGCCAAGGGTAATGAACATGACGTCGAGGGTAGTGAACACCACGTTAAGGGTAGTGAACACCATGCCAAGGGTAGTGAACACCACGCCAAGGGTAATGAACCCCATGCCAAGGGTAGTGAACACCACGTCAAGGTTAGTGAACACCATGCCAAGGGTAGTGAACACCAAGCCATTGGTAGTGAACACCAAGTCAAGGGTAGTGAACACCACGCCAATGGTAGTGAGCATGACGCTAAGGGTAGTGAACACCACGCAAAGGGTAGTAAGCAGCACGCCATTGGTATTGTACACCATGTAATGGGAAGTGATCACCACGCCAAGGGTAGTGAACTCCACGCCAAGGGTGGTGAACACCACGCCAAGGTTAGTGAATTCCATGCCATGGGTAGTGAACACCACGCCAAGGGTAATGAACATGACGTCGAGGGTAGTGAACACCACGTTAAGGGTAGTGAACACCACGCCAAGGGTAGTGAACACCACGCAAAGGGTAGTGAACACCATGCGAATGGTAGTGAACACCAAGCCAAAGGTAGTGAACACCACGCCAAGGGTGGTGAACACTACGCCAGGGGTAGTGAACACCACGCAAAAGGTAGTGAAGACCACGCCAAGGGTAGTAAACATCACTCCAAAGGTAGTGAACATCAAGCCAATGGTATTGAACACTAAGCTAAAGATTGTGAACACCACGCCAAAGGTAATGAACATAACGCGAAGGGTAGTAAACACCACGCCAAGGGTAGTGAACGTGACACCATAGGTAGTGAACACAATGCCATGGGTAGCGAACACCACGCCAAGGGTAGTGAACACTATGCCATAGGTAGTGAAGACTATGCCAACGGTAGTGAACACCTCGTCGGGGGTAGTGAACACCACGCCAAGGGTAGTGAACACCATGCCAAGGGTAGTGAACACCATGCGATGGTAGTGAACACCAAGCCAAAGGTAGTGAACATCCCGCCAAGGGTGGTGAACACCACGCCAGGGGTAGTGAACACCACGCCTAGGGTAGTGAAGACCACGCCAAGGGTAGTGAACATCACGCCAAGGGTAGTGAATATCAAGCCAATTGTATTGAACACCAAGCCAAAGGTAGTGAACATCCCGCCAAGGGTAGTTAACACCACGCCAAGGGTGGTGAACACCACGCCAAGGTTAGTGAATTCCATGCCATGGGTAGTGAACACCACGCCAAGGGTAGTGAACATGACGTTAAGGGTAGTGAACATGACGTCAAGGGTAGTGAACACCACGCCAAGGGTAATGAACTTAACGCCAAGGGTAGTGAACACCACGCCAAGGGTAGAGAACGTGACGCCATGGGTAGTGAACACCATGCCATAGGTAGTAAACACCACGCCAAGGGTAGTGAACACCACGTCAATGTTAGTGAAAACCATGCTAAGGGTAGTGAACACCATGCCAAGGGAAGTGAACACTATGCCAAAGGTAGTGAACACTATGCCAAGGGTAGTGAACACCTCGCAGGGGGTAGTGAACACCACTCGAAGGGTAGTGAACACCATGCCAAGGGTAGTGAACACCATGCGATGGTAGTGAACACCAAACGAAAGGTAGTGAACACCACGCCAAGGGTGGTGAATACCACGCCAGGGGTAGTGATCACCACGTCTAGGGTAGTGAAGAATACGCCAAGGGTAGTGAACACCATGCCAAGGGTAGTGAAAATTACTCCAAAGGTAGTGAACATAACGCCAAGGATAGTGAACACCACGCCAAGGGTAGTGAACACCACGCTATGAGTAGTGAACACCATACCATTGGTAGTGAACACCACGCCAAGGGTAGTGTACACCACGTCAACGTTAGTGAAAACAATGCTAAGGGTAGTGAACACCATGCCAAGGGATGTGAACACGACACCAAGGGTAGTGAATACCACGTCAAGGGTAGTGAACACCACGCCAAGGGAAGTGAACATGACGCCATGGGAAGTGAACACCATGCCATGGGTATTGAACACCACGCCAAGGGTAGTGAACACCACGTCAAGGTTAGTGAAAACCATGCTATGGGTAGTGAACACCATGCCAAGGGAAGTGAACACTATGTCAAAGGTAGTGAACACTATGCCAAGGGTAGTGAACACCTCGCCGGGGTTAGTGAACACCACGCCAAGGGTAGTGAACACCATGCCAAGGGTAATGAACACCACGCCAACGTTAGTAAATTCCAATCCAAGGGTAGTGAACACCATGCAAACGGTAGTGAGCACCACACTAAGGGTAGTAACCACCACGTTAGGGGTAGTGAACACCACGCCAAGGGAAATGAACACCACACGAAGGGTAGTGAACACCACACCAAGGGAAGTGAACACCATGCCAAGAGTAGCGAACAACACGCCAAGGGTAGTGAACACAACGCCAAGGTTAGTGATCACCACGCTAAGGGTAGTGAACACCACGCCAAGGGTAGTGAACACCACACTAAGGGTAGTGAACACCACGACAAGAGTAGTGAACACCACGTGAAGGGTAGTGAACACCACGCCATGGATAATGAACACTATGCCAAGGGTAGTGCACCCCACGCCTGGGGTAGTGAAAACCACGCAGAGGGTAGTGAAAACCACGCCAAGGGTAGTGAACACCACGTTAAGGGTAGTGAACACCACGCCAAGGGTAGTGAACACCACACCAAGGGTAGTGAACACCACGTCAAGATTAGTGAACACCACGTCATGAGTAGTAACACCACGTCAAGGGTATTGAGTACCACACCAAGGGTAGTGAAAAACATACTAAGGGTAGTGAACACCACGCTAAGGATAGTGAACACCACGTTAAGGATAGTGAACACCACGCCAAGCTCAGTGAACACCAAACCATTGGTAGTGAACCCAACGCCAAGGGCAGTGAACACCACGCCAAGTTCAGTGAACACCACGCAACGTTCAGTTAATACCACGCCAAGGGTAGTGAACACCACAATAAGGGTAGTGAACACCACGCCAAGAGTAGTGAACACCACGTCAAGGGTAGTGAACACCACGCCATGGGTTGTGAACACTATGCCAAGGGTAGTGAACACCCCGCCAGGGGTAGTGAACATGACGCCATGGGAAGTGAAAACCATGCCATGGGTATTGAACACCACGCCAAGGGTAGTGAACACCACGTCAAGGTTAGTGAAAACCATGCTATGGGTAGTGAACACCATGCCAAGGGAAGTGAACACTATGCCAAAGGTAGTGAACACTATGCCAAGGGTAGTGAACACCTCGCCGGGGTTAGTGAACACCACGCCAAGGGTAGTGAACACCAAATGAAGGGTAGTGAACACCATGCCAAGGGTAATGAACACCACGCCAAGGTTAGTAAATACCAAGCGAAGGGTAGTGAACACCATGCAAAAGGAAGTGAACACCACACCAAGGGTAATGATCCCCACGACAAGGGTAGTGAACACCACGGCAAGGGTAGTGAACACTACGCCATGGGTAGTGAACACCATGCTAAGGGTAGGGAACACTACGCCAAGGGTAGTGAACACCACGTCAAGGTTAGTGAAAACCATGCTAAGTGTAGTGAACACCATGCCAAAAGAAGTGAACACTATGCCAAATGTAGTGAACACTATGCTAAGGGTAGTGAACACCTCGCTGGGGGTAGTGAACACCACGCCAAGGGTTGTGAACACCATGCCAAGGGTAATGAACACCACGCCAATGTTAGTAAATTCCAAGCCAAGGGTAGTGAACACCATGCAAAGGGTAGGGGACACCACCCCAAGGGTAGTTAACACAACGCCAAGGGTAGTGATCACCACGCTAAGGGTAGTGAACACCACGCTAAGGGTAGTGAGCACAACACTAAGGGTAGTAACCACCACGTTAGGGGTAGTGAACACCACGCCAAGGGAAATGAACACCACACGAAGGGTAGTGAACACCACACCAAGGGAAGTGAACACCATGCCAAGAGTAGCGAACAACACGCCAAGGGTAGTGAACACAACGCCAAGGTTAGTGATCACCACGCTAAGGGTAGTGAACACCACGCCAAGGGTAGTGAACACCACACTAAGGGTAGTGAACACCACGACAAGAGTAGTGAACACCACGTGAAGGGTAGTGAACACCACGCCATGGATAATGAACACTATGCCAAGGGTAGTGCACCCCACGCCTGGGGTAGTGAAAACCACGCAGAGGGTAGTGAAAACCACACCAAGGGTAGTGAACACCACGTTAAGGGTAGTGAACACCACGCCAAGGGTAGTGAACACCACACCAAGGGTAGTGAACACCTCGTCAAGAGTAGTGAACACCACGTCATGAGTAGTAACACCACGTCAAGGGTATTGAGTACCACACCAAGGGTAGTGAAAAACATGCTAAGGGTAGTGAACACCACGCTAAGGATAGTAAACACCACGTTAAAGATAGTGAACACCACGCCAAGTTCAAAGAACACCAAACCATTGGTAGTGAACCCAACGCCAAGGGCAGTGAACACCACGCCAAGTTCAGTGAACACCACGCAACGTTCAGTGAATACCACGCCAAGGGTAGTGAACACCACAATTAGGGTAGTGAACACCACGCCAAGGGCAGTGAACACCACGGCAAGGGTAGTGAACACTACGCCATGGGTAGTGAACACCATGCTAAGGGTAGGGAACACTACGCCAAGGGTAGTGAACACCACGTCAAGGTTAGTGAAAACCATGCTAAGTGTAGTGAACACCATGCCAAAAGAAGTGAACACTATGCCAAATGTAGTGAACACTATGCTAAGGGTAGTGAACACCTCGCCGGGGGTAGTGAACACCACGCCAAGGGTTGTGAACACCATGCCAAGGGTAATGAACACCACGCCAATGTTAGTAAATTCCAAGCCAAGGGTAGTGAACACCATGCAAAGGGTAGTGGACACCACCCCAAGGGTAGTTAACACAACGCCAAGGGTAGTGATCACCACGCTAAGGGTTGTGAACACCACGCTAAGGGTAGTGAGCACAACACTAAGGGTAGTGAACACCACGTTAGGGGTAGTGAACACCACGCCAAGGGAAATGAACACCACACGAAGGGTAGTGAACACCACACCAAGGGAAGTGAACACCATGCCAAGAGTAGCGAACAACACGCCAAGGGTAGTGAACACAACGCCAAGGTTAGTGATCACCACGCTAAGGGTAGTGAACACCACGCCAAGGGTAGTGAACACCACACTAAGGGTAGTGAACACCACGACAAGAGTAGTGAACACCACGTGAAGGGTAGTGAACACCACGCCATGGATAATGAACACTATGCCAAGGGTAGTGCACCCCACGCCTGGGGTAGTGAAAACCACGCAGAGGGTAGTGAAAACCACACCAAGGGTAGTGAACACCACGTTAAGGGTAGTGAACACCACGCCAAGGGTAGTGAACACCACACCAAGGGTAGTGAACACCACGTCAAGAGTAGTGAACACCACCTCATGAGTAGTAACACCACGTCAAGGGTATTGAGTACCACACCAAGGGTAGTGAAAAACATGCTAAGGGTAGTGAACACCACGCTAAGGATAGTGAACACCACGTTAAGGATAGTGAACACCACGCCAAGTTCAATGAACACCAAACCATTGGTAGTGAACCCAACGCCAAGGGCAGTGAACACCACGCCAAGTTCAGTGAACACCACGCAACGTTCAGTGAATACCACGCCAAGGGTAGTGAACACCACAATTAGGGTAGTGAACACCACGCCAAGGGCAGTGAACACCACGCCTTGGGTAGTGAACACCACGCTAAGGGTAGGGAACACCACGCCAAGGGTAGTGAACACCACGCCAAGGGTAGTGAACACCACGCTAAGGGTATTGAACCCTATGCTAAGGGTAGTGAACACCATGATAAGGGTACTGAACACCACGCCCAGGGTAGTGAAAACCACGTGAAGGGTAGTGAACACCACTCCAGGGGTAGTGAACACCACGCCAAGGTAGTGAACACCACGTCATGGGTAGTGAACACCACGTCAAGGGTAGTGAACACCACGCCAAGGGTAGTGAACACCACGCTAAAGGTAGTGAACACCATGCCAAGTGTGGTGAACACCACGCCAAGGTTAGTGAACTCCACGCCAAGGGTAGTGAACTCCACGCCAAATGTAGTGAACAGCACGTTAAGGGTAGTGAACACCACGCCAAGGGTAGTGAACAACACGTTAAGGGTAGTGAACACCACGCCAAGGGTAGTAAACATGACGGCAAAGGTAGTGAACACCACATCAAGGGTATTGAAGAGTAGTAGGGAAGGCGCCTCACAGGCCCTTTTTTTTCTGGGAAAAAAAGTGCCTGTGCGCCCCAAGGGTTTCAGGTAAGGGATGGCTCCACACAGGCCCTTTTTTTTTTTCTGGGAAAAAATTGCCTGTGCGCCCCAAGGGTTTCAGGTAAATTTAGAATATCCCCTGTGCGCCCCAAGGGTTTCAGGTAAGGGATGGCTCCACACAGGCCCTTTTTTTTTTCTGGGAAAAAAAGTGCCTGTGCGCCCCAAGGGTTTCAGGTAAATTTAGAAATATCGTCTGTGTGGAGCCAGGGTTTTCAGGTGAATTTTTGGAGTCACAGATTTGGAAGTAAGGATTTCTTATAACCAAAAATAATGTCATACGAGTTTGCTAAAGTTCTTATAAGAAAAATAATTTCCGAGACTTAGAAGTTTGTTAAGGCCTTATGGGAGAAATTCAAATAACGTATGTAGCTCTTTAGGGCTTCCAGGAGAACTCTACGGACATGTTTTACATGTTTTCAACTTACAAAATCGTCTATGTAAGCCTTAGTTATTCATATAAATTTAGAAAATCACCTGTGTAAGTCATTGTTTTCAGGGTTTCGTACATCACACCCCCCTCCCTCCCCCCTTACCTCACAATCTGTCGCGTCACCTTTATTTACTTTACGCCCGGACAGCCAGACGGTTCTTATCATATCTTATCTCCATAATATCTCTACCGTCCCTCCTCTCTCTCTCTCTCCTCCTCCTATTTCCTTACAACTATTTTCAGAGTTTCAAATAATCATAGAAGTTTATTTATATGTTTATGACCGAATTTGTAAAGGACCATTTTCAGAGAATATTGTCTTAGATGTTTTGTTAAGGAAAACAGACCACTTATCCATAACATTTAGTTTTATATCCATTTACGGCTATTTCACCTGTAAAGACCAAAATTGAACAGAGCCCAGTTTTAAGCTCATATTTCATCAGAGACCAGTTTATACCGAAATTCGCCAGAGCCTACTTTGAGAGCAAAATTAGTCAGAGACAGTTTTAAGCTCATATTTCATCAGAGTCCAGTTTATGCTCAAATTCGCCAGAGTCTACTTTGAGATCAAAATTAGTCAGAGACAGTTTTAGCTCATATTTCATCAGAGACCATTTTATACCTAAAAATGAACAGAGTCCACTTTGTCAGCAAAGTTAGTCAGAGACAGTATTTAGCTCATATTTCATCAGAGTCCAGTTTATGCTCAAATTCGCCAGAGTCCACTTTGTCAGCAAAATTAGTCAGAGACAGTACTTAGCTCATATTTCATCAGAGACCATTTTATACCTAAAAATGAACAGAGTCTACTTTGAGAGCAAAATTAGTCAGAGACAGTATTCAGCTCATATTTCATCAGAGTCCAATTATCAACAGAAATTCGCCAGAGTCTACTTTGAGAGCAAATTTCATCAGTGTCCTGTAATCTGTTAAAACTTGACAGAGATCATTTTACACCCAATTTTCGGCAGAGTCCAGTTTATGCTCAAATTCGCCAGAGCCTACTTTGAGAGCAAAATTAGTCAGAGACAGTTTTAAGCTCATATTTCATCAGAGTCCAGTTTATGCTCAAATTCGCCAGAGTCTACTTTAATAGCAAAATTCATCAGAGTCCAGTTCTTGATCGAAATTCATCAGAGTCCAGTTTTCTAGCAATTTTCATCAGAGTCCAGTTTATGCTCAAATTCGCCAGAGTCTACTTTGAGAGCAAAATTCGTCAGAGTCAGTATTTAGCTCATATTTCATCAGAGTCCAATTTATACCTAAAAATGAACAGAGTCTACTTTGAGAGCAAAATTAGTCAGAGACAGTATTTAGCTCATATTTCATCAGAGACCAATTTATACCTAAAAATGAACAGAGTCTACTTTGAGAGCAAAATTAGTCAGTGTCCTGTAATCTGTGAAAATGTGACAGAGTCCAGTTCCTGATCGAAATTCATCAGAGTCCAGTTTTCTAGCAAAATTCGCCAGAGTCTACTTTGTGCCAAAATATTCAGAGTCCAGTTCATGATCGAAATTAATCAGAGTCCAATTAAAGACCCAAATTTGGCAGAGACCACATTTCGCTACTAGCAGTCCAATCCCCCTGAAATTTTAAACAGTTATATTTCAGACATAGTAAATAAAAACCAGTTCAGTTATCAAGTTTCAACTCTTGTGCCCCAGCTTAGTTCATTTTGTACAAGTTCTTTATTTCCAACTAAATCATCCTAAGATTTAAGATCACCTTATTTTCTAACGTAGTAAAATTAATCAGGGCATTAACCAAGCTCCATTCCCTCAGCCTTAGATCATCAGACATAAATATTTTCGATCAAGTCCGTCTCCAGCTTAACTCTTACCCTTTCCCTCCCTTACCTTCTCATCCCCAACGTACCCAAACCTTCAATAATCGTACTGTATTTGCATATTTTCTCTATATTCACTGTGTTCTTCGTATTCTCATCCGTGTTCACTCCATGTTCTTCAAATGTTCACAGTCCCATTCAGTTCATATTTTCACAAGTATCTCCATTTTTTATGTAATATTTCTCTTAGTCTCATTATGTTCTCTACAAATTCTAGTCATATTTTCTACGTTTTCATATGTTCTCTGTATAACTTTTATACTCAATATTCATGCTAACTTCCATATTTTGTGTTCTTTGTCAATATTCATGTTCCTCTACAAGTTCATGTTCCTCACAAGATCACTTCGTTTTTCACCTTCACTTACATGTTTTCTACATTCTTTTGTCATATTCTCCATGTTCTTCACAAGTCCATTGTTCATTCTTTGTATTCCCTATTCTCCTTATCATGTTTTCATGTTCTCTGTAAGTTCATATTCCCAGCATGTTCACTGTATTCATCAACTTTTCTTACATGTGTTCTTTGCCATGTTCCCCATATGTTCTCTGGGTTTTTCCCCTTACATGTTATCTAACGTTCCTTAACTAAAAAATCTTTCACCAATCAACTAAAAACATAGTCACTTTCGTCATTTCTCAACTAAACCTATTATCCAGTCAACTAAAAATAGTCAGAAATAGCCTCGTTCAACACTGTTCTTAACTAAAACAACCTTTCTCTTAGCTAAAAATTGTCAAAGGAAACTTCTTTCAGCACTTTCTTAACAGCCGCTATGTTTCATCAAGAAAAAAATTGTCAAAGGAAACTTTCCAAAACTGTTCATAACTAGCTTTTATCCATCGTCAATCAACTAAATAATAACTTTCATCATTTCTTAACTAAACTTATTCCCCAGTCATCAGAAAATAACCGTGTTCATCATGTTTCATTGTCATTTCATAACTAAAATTATCTGCCAATCATCAGAAAAAGTCACTTTCATCATTTCTTAACTAAACTTATTCCCCAGTCATCAGAAAATAACCGTGTTCTTCATGTTTCATTGTCATTTCTTATCTAAAAATTATCCGCCAATCATCAGAAAAAGTCATGTTCATCATGTTTTGGCTTTTGCTCAACTAAAAGTATTCATCGGTCAACTAAAAATAGTTACTTCATCGTGTTTCCTTGTCATTTCTTAACTGAAATATCACTTCTCTCATCTGAAAATAGTCAGGATTAACCTCATTCAACACCGTTCTTAACTAAAGTAACCTTTCGCTTAGCTAAAAATTGTCAAAGGAATCTTTTCAGCACTGTTCATAACTAACTTTATCCATCGTCAAGTAAGAAAATATAGTCAAAGATATCTATCATCGTCGTTCTTAACTGACATTTATACTTTGTGGAGCACTAAAATAGTCAAATGTAACTTTTTCAACACTTTCGTAACTAAAATTATATGTCGCTAAGTAAGAAAAATAGTCAAAGGTGCTCTCCGTTACACAAAAGTTACTCTTCGAGAAATCAAAGACACTCTTCAATACATCAAGGACTTACTCAAAGACACCAAAGTTACACTCTAAGACATTCTTTGAGACATCAAAGACTTCCTTAAGACTTCAATGGGACTCTTCCATTCATCAAAGACATTCTCTAATCCCTCAAAGTTATTAGCAGCACAATCAAAAGTTATTCCAAGACAACAAAAGTTATTCTCAGCACAATCAAAAGTTATTCCGCGACAACAAAAGTTATTCTCAGAACAATCAAAAGTTATTCCAAGACAACAAAAGTCATTCTCAGAGCTATCAAAATTATTCTCGGAGTCATCAAAAGGTATTCTCTAACTCACTTTGGTCATTAAAGTTAATTTCTATGTTATAAAAGTTTGTCTCAGAGACATCTAAAGTTAATCTTAGAGTTATCAAATGTAATCTCTAACTCTCTTTTGTTCATCAAAGTTGATCTCAGAGTTAGCAAAGGTAATCTCTAACTCACTCTCGTTCATCAAAGTTGTTTCAAAGACATCAAAGTTATTCAAAGAGCTAACAAAAGTTATTCTCAGAGTCACCTTCGTTCTTCAGAGAAACTTTCCAAAACATCTTTATTCATCAAAGTTATTCTCAGAGGCATAAAAGTTATTCTCAGAGCTATCAAACTTGTTCTCAAAGTCATCAAACTTATTCACAGAGTCATCAAAGTTAATCTAAGACATCATTTTTCATCAAAGATATTCTCTCTAAACCATCAATGTTCTTCTCTAAGACATAAAAGTTATTCTCAGAGTCACCTTCGTTCGTCAGAGAAACTTTCAAAACATCTTTGTTCATCAAACTTGTTTTCAAAGTCATCAAAAGTTAATCTAAGACATCTTCTTTCATCAAAGTTATTTTCAGAGACATCTAAAGTTATTCTCAGAGCTATCAAACTTGTTCTCAGAGTCATCAAATGTTATTCTCGAAGTCATCAAAGTTTTTTTCAGAGACATCTAAAGTTAATTTCTATGTTATAAAGTTATTCTCAGAGACATCTAAAGTTAATCTTGGTCATCAAAGTTATTTTCAGAGACATCTAAAGTTAATTTCTATGTTATAAAGTTATTCTCAGAGACATCTAAAGTTAATCTTGGTCATCAAAGTTGTTCTCTAAACATCAATGTTGTTCTCCAAGACATCAAAGATGTTCTCAAAATCATAAAAGTTATTCCCAGAGCTATCAAAGTTAATCTCAGAGTTATCCAAAGATATTCTGTCCACAAAAGTTATTCCAAGAGACGTCAAAGTTGTTTCAAAGACATCAAAGTTAATCTCAGAGTTATCCAAAGACATTCTCAGAGACATCTAAAGTTATTCTCTAAGACATCAAAGTTGTTCTAACTCACTTCCATTCATCAAAGACATTCTCTAAGTCCTGAAAGTTATTCTCTAAGACAACAAAGTCTTTCTCAGAGCTACCAAAGATGTTCTCTAAATCATAAAAGTTAATCTTAACTCACCTTCGTTCATTAGAGAAACTTTCCAATCCATATTCGTTGACCAGAGTTATTCTCAGAGTCATCAAAGCGATCTCTAATTCATCTTCGTTCTCCAAAGTTGTTCTCTAAGACACCTTCATTCATCAAAGAAACTCTCCTTCTTCCATCATGTTATTCTTTAAGACATCTTCAGTCATACAATTTTCTCTCCAAATGTAACTAGTTCAGCTTTTCATACCAAACCTGCATTTCTGTTAAAACATATTTTCTTAGTTGCTTTACCCTAAAACTGTTCTCTGAACTACACTGTTCAAACCTACGTAACCTATCCTCTCCACCCAATGTTACTTAGTTAACGTAACGTTCCTAAACCTAGCTTTACCTATCCTAACATACCTTACCTTACCTTCCCTATCTTACCTAACTTTACCTATCCTAACATAACTTACCTTACCTTCCCTATCTTACCTAACTTTACCTATCCTAACATAACTTACCTTACCTTCCCTATCTTACCTAACTTTACCTATCCTAACTTAACTTACCTAACTTATTCTGCTTAACATAACTTACCTTACCTTCCCTATCTTACCTAACTTTACCTATCCTATCCTAACCTAACTTGTCTTACCTAACTTAATCTTACTTTCCCAAACTGATGTATCCTAACTTATCTAGTCCAACCAGACATGATCTAACTTAAGTATTCATTCTTGTCTTTGTGTTTCGTCAATCATTGTCTCATATTCATTTACTCATTTCATTAGTTAATTTCTCAAATGGTCACTTATGCATTTCAAGTGCTATTTTGTTAGAGATTGGATATTTAAGCTTTTCAAAGAATTATAATTTCTCAAATGGACGTTTTTGCATTTCAAGTGTTATTTGTTAGAGATTGGATATTTAAGCATTTCAAAGAATTTTTGTTATATATGGGCATTTACTCATTTCAAGGGTTAATTTCTCAAATGGACATTTTTGCATTTCAAGTGTCATTTTGTTAAGATTGGGTATTTAACCATTTCAAAGGATTTTTGTTATATATGGGAACTTACTCGTTTCAAGGGTCAATTTCTCAAATGGTCATTTTTGCAGATCAAGGGTTATTTGTTAAAGTTCATCAAGTTGCTCATAAGTTGTATTTAGTAGGTTCTATCTTATGTTCTTATTCCCCAACCCTTTAACCTAACCTTTCAGATGTAGTTTGTTGAATATATTATCCTTTTCCTAACCTTTCAGATGTAGTTTTGTTTCTTCTTTTTGTATATTTTTACCCAAACCCACCATCCCACTTAACCATCTTTCCTTCTTTACTTTGATTCTCCTACTCCTTCTAACCCTCCTTTTCTATCTCTCTCCCATATTCTCTCTCTTCCTCCCCCTCTCTCTCCCTCATTTGCTCAAATGCTCTCTTGTTTCTCAAATTCAAGTCTTATTGCTCCCATTCTCACACCCTCACTCTCATTCACTTAGTTTTTCTTTTTCTCAATTCAAGTCTTAGTGCTCCCATGCCCACACTCTCTCTCATTCTCTCTTCTTTGGTCCCATTCTCTTCCGCCCCCTCTCTCTTACTCCTTGCTCTTCTTTCACGCTCTCACTCCCTTGAGCTCTTGTTTCTCAATTTCAAGTCTTAGTAGATCTGATTCTTTACTATTGTAATTTTTATTATTACTAAGATAAAGAATGAACTTATATGCGAAAACAAAGTAAAGAAGGAAAGAAGGTTAAGTGGGATGGTGGGTTTGGGTAAAAATATACAAAAAGAAGAAACAAAACTACATCTGAAAGGTTAGGAAAAGGATAATATATTCAACAAACTACATCTGAAAGGTTAGGTTAAAGGGTTGGGGAATAAGAACATAAGATAGAACCTACTAAATACAACTTATGAGCAACTTGATGAACTTTAACAAATAACCCTTGATCTGCAAAAATGACCATTTGAGAAATTGACCCTTGAAACGAGTAAGTTCCCATATATAACAAAAATCCTTTGAAATGGTTAAATACCCAATCTTAACAAAATGACACTTGAAATGCAAAAATGTCCATTTGAGAAATTAACCCTTGAAATGAGTAAATGCCCATATATAACAAAAATTCTTTGAAATGCTTAAATATCCAATCTCTAACAAATAACACTTGAAATGCAAAAACGTCCATTTGAGAAATTATAATTCTTTGAAAAGCTTAAATATCCAATCTCTAACAAAATAGCACTTGAAATGCATAAGTGACCATTTGAGAAATTAACTAATGAAATGAGTAAATGAATATGAGACAATGATTGACGAAACACAAAGACAAGAATGAATACTTAAGTTAGATCATGTCTGGTTGGACTAGATAAGTTAGGATACATCAGTTTGGGAAAGTAAGATTAAGTTAGGTAAGACAAGTTAGGTTAGGATAGGATAGGTAAAGTTAGGTAAGATAGGGAAGGTAAGGTAAGTTATGTTAAGCAGAATAAGTTAGGTAAGTTAAGTTAGGATAGGTAAAGTTAGGTAAGATAGGGAAGGTAAGGTAAGTTATGTTAGGATAGGTAAAGTTAGGTAAGATAGGGAAGGTAAGGTAAGTTATGTTAGGATAGGTAAAGTTAGGTAAGATAGGGAAGGTAAGGTAAGGTATGTTAGGATAGGTAAAGCTAGGTTTAGGAACGTTACGTTAACTAAGTAACATTGGGTGGAGAGGATAGGTTACGTAGGTTTGAACAGTGTAGTTCAGAGAACAGTTTTAGGGTAAAGCAACTAAGAAAATATGTTTTAACAGAAATGCAGGTTTGGTATGAAAAGCTGAACTAGTTACATTTGGAGAGAAAATTGTATGACTGAAGATGTCTTAAAGAATAACATGATGGAAGAAGGAGAGTTTCTTTGATGAATGAAGGTGTCTTAGAGAACAACTTTGGAGAACGAAGATGAATTAGAGATCGCTTTGATGACTCTGAGAATAACTCTGGTCAACGAATATGGATTGGAAAGTTTCTCTAATGAACGAAGGTGAGTTAAGATTAACTTTTATGATTTAGAGAACATCTTTGGTAGCTCTGAGAAAGACTTTGTTGTCTTAGAGAATAACTTTCAGGACTTAGAGAATGTCTTTGATGAATGGAAGTGAGTTAGAACAACTTTGATGTCTTAGAGAATAACTTTAGATGTCTCTGAGAATGTCTTTGGATAACTCTGAGATTAACTTTGATGTCTTTGAAACAACTTTGACGTCTCTTGGAATAACTTTTGTGGACAGAATATCTTTGGATAACTCTGAGATTAACTTTGATAGCTCTGGGAATAACTTTTATGATTTTGAGAACATCTTTGATGTCTTGGAGAACAACATTGATGTTTAGAGAACAACTTTGATGACCAAGATTAACTTTAGATGTCTCTGAGAATAACTTTATAACATAGAAATTAACTTTAGATGTCTCTGAAAATAACTTTGATGACCAAGATTAACTTTAGATGTCTCTGAGAATAACTTTATAACATAGAAATTAACTTTAGATGTCTCTGAAAAAAACTTTGATGACTTCGAGAATAACATTTGATGACTCTGAGAACAAGTTTGATAGCTCTGAGAATAACTTTAGATGTCTCTGAAAATAACTTTGATGAAAGAAGATGTCTTAGATTAACTTTTGATGACTTTGAAAACAAGTTTGATGAACAAAGATGTTTTGAAAGTTTCTCTGACGAACGAAGGTGACTCTGAGAATAACTTTTATGTCTTAGAGAAGAACATTGATGGTTTAGAGAGAATATCTTTGATGAAAAATGATGTCTTAGATTAACTTTGATGACTCTGTGAATAAGTTTGATGACTTTGAGAACAAGTTTGATAGCTCTGAGAATAACTTTTATGCCTCTGAGAATAACTTTGATGAATAAAGATGTTTTGGAAAGTTTCTCTGAAGAACGAAGGTGACTCTGAGAATAACTTTTGTTAGCTCTTTGAATAACTTTGATGTCTTTGAAACAACTTTGATGAACGAGAGTGAGTTAGAGATTACCTTTGCTAACTCTGAGATCAACTTTGATGAACAAAAGAGAGTTAGAGATTACATTTGATAACTCTAAGATTAACTTTAGATGTCTCTGAGACAAACTTTTATAACATAGAAATTAACTTTAATGACCAAAGTGAGTTAGAGAATACCTTTTGATGACTCCGAGAATAATTTTGATAGCTCTGAGAATGACTTTTGTTGTCTTGGAATAACTTTTGATTGTTCTGAGAATAACTTTTGTTGTCGCGGAATAACTTTTGATTGTGCTGAGAATAACTTTTGTTGTCTTGGAATAACTTTTGATTGTGCTGCTAATAACTTTGAGGGATTAGAGAATGTCTTTGATGAATGGAAGAGTCCCATTGAAGTCTTAAGGAAGTCTTTGATGTCTCAAAGAATGTCTTAGAGTGTAACTTTGGTGTCTTTGAGTAAGTCCTTGATGAACAAAGATGTTTTGGAAAGTTTCTCTGAGGAACGAAGGTAACTTAGAGATTAACTTTATGATTTAGAGAACATCTTTGATGTCTTAGAGAACAAGATTGATGTCTAAGACATCAATCTTGTTCTCTAAGACATCAAAGATGTTCTCTAAATCATAAAAGTTAATCTCTAAGTATCTTTTCGTTCATCAGAGAAGCTTTCTAAGACATCTTTGTTCATCCAAGTTGTTCTCTAAGACATCAATCTTGTTCTCTAAGACATCAAAGATGTTCTCTAAATCATAAAGTTAATCTCTAAGTTACCTTCGTTCCTCAGAGAAACTTTCCAAAACATCTTTGTTCATCAAACTTGTTTTCAAAGTCATCAAAAGTTAATCTAAGACATCTTTTTTCATCAAAGTTATTTTCAGAGACATCTAAAGTTATTATGTAAGACATAAAAGTTATTCTCAGAGTCGTCAAATGTTATTCTCGAAGTAATCAAAGATATTTTCAGAGACATCTAAAGTTAATTTCTATGTTATAAAAGTTATTCTCAGAGACATCAAAGTTGTTCTCTAAACATCAATGTTGTTCTCCAAGACATCAAAGATGTTCTCAAAATCATAAAAGTTATTCCCAGAGCTAACAAGGTTATTCTCAAAGTCATCAAAGTTATTCAAAGAGCTAACAAAAGTTATTCTCTAAGTAACCTTTCGTTCATCAGAGAAGCTTTCTAAGACATCTTCGTTCATCAATGTTGATCTCTAAGTCACCTTGGTTCACCGAAGAAACTCTCCTTCTTCCATCATGTTATTCTTTAAGACATCTTCAGTCATACAATTTTCTCTCCAAAATGTAACTAGTTCAGCTTTTCATACCAAACCTGCTTTTAATTTTAGGGAAATTGATGGGTTATTTACAAAGATACGAAAGAGAATTAAGGCGGGGACGAGAGCTGGAGCTCGATAACTGACTTGATTTTATTTACGGTGTCTGAAATACAGAGGGTAGAAATTTCAGGGGAATTGATCTGTTACTAACGAAGATACGAGAGAGAGCTAAGGCGGACGACAAGAGCTGGAGCTTGGTAACTGTTTTGATCTTATTTACGGTGTCTGAAATACAGAGGCTAAAAATCTCAGGGTATTTGGACTGTTACTAATGATTTTGTACAAATGAACTAAGCTGGGGACAAGAGCTAGAGTTTGATAATTGTTTGCATTTACTAAACTATGTCTGAAATACAGAGGGTAGAAATTTCAGGGAAATTGGACTGTTACTAACGAAGATACGAGAGAGAGCTAAGGCGGAGGACAAGAGCTGGAGCTTGGTAACTAATTACTGTATTGAACTACATTTGAAATATGATTATTTTTAAATTTTAGAGGGATTGGAATGATAGTATTCTTTATACGACAGGGGACTAAGGTGGGGAACGTGAGCTAGAACTTGCTTACTAACATGATTTATTTGTGTAAAACTGACTTGCTTAATGAAAAGGAGCAAACATACGATGTTGGAAAATAGTTGAACTGAACTGAATGAAAGGAGAGAGAGAGAGAGAGAGGAGGGACGGTCCAGATATTACGGATAAGATAAGATAAGATTAAGAGCCGACTGGCTGGCTGGCTGGGCGCAAAGTAAATAAAGGTGACGCGACAGATTGAGAGGTAAGGGGGGGAGGGAGGGGGGTGTGATGTACGAGACTTGAAAACCCTGACTTACACAGGTGATTTTCTAAATTTATATGAATAACTAAGGCTTACATAGACGATTTTGTAAGTTGAAAACATGTAAAATATGTCCGTAGAGTTCTCCTGGAAGCCCTAAAGTGCTACACACGTTATTTGAATTTCTCCCATAAGGCCTTAACAAACTTCTAAGTCTCGGAAATTATTTTCACCATAAGAACTTTAACAACTTCTAAAATCTGTGACTGACAAATTTACCTGAAAACCCTGGCTCACACAGATGATATTGGAACCTGAAACCCTTGGGGCGCACAGGGGATATTTGACCTGAAACCCTTGGGGCGCACAGACGATATTCTAAATTTACCTGAAACCCTTGGGGCGCACAGGCACTTTTTTTCCCAGAAAAAAAAAAGGGCCTGTGTGGAGCCATCCCTACTACTTTGAAGAACATGCCAAGGGCAGTAATCACCACGCCAAGGGTTGTGAACACCAAGCGAAGGGTAGTGAACACCACGGCAAGGGTTAAGAACACCACGCCAAGTTCAGTGAACACCATTCCAAGTTCAGTGAACACCACGCCAAGTTCAGTAAACACCACACCTAGGATAGTGAACACCACGCTAAGGATAGTGAACAATACGCCTAGTTCAGTGAACACCACGCCAAGGATAGTGAACACCACTCCAAGGATAGGGAACACCACGCCAAGTTCAGTGAACACCACGCTAAGGTTAGTGAACACCACGCCAAGGATCGTTAACACCACGCTAAGTAGTGTGAACACCATGTTAAGGATTGTGAACACCACACAAGGATAGTGAACACCACGCTATGGACAGTGAACACCACACCTATGCTAGTGAACACCACGCCAAGGATAGTGAACACCACGTTAAGGATAATGAACACTACGCTAAGGATAGTGAACACCGCCCCAAAGGTAGTTAACACCATGCCAAGGATAGTGAACACCACGCCTTGGATAGTAAACACCACGCCAAGGATAGTGAACACCACGCTAAGGATAGTGAACACCACGCCTAGTTCAGTGAACACCACGCCAAGGATAATGAAAAGCACTCCATGCATTGTGAACACCACACCAAGTTCAGTGAACACCACGCTAAGGTTAGTGAACACCACGCAAAGGATAGTGAACACCACGCCAAGGATAGTGAACACCACGCTAAGGATAGTGTACACCACGCCAATGATAGTGAACACCACACCAAGGGTAGTGAACACCACGCCAAGGATAGTGAACACCAAGCCAAGGATAGTGAACACCACACAAGGAAAGTGAACAGAACGCTAAGGATAGTGAACACCACACCAAGGGTAGTGAACACCACGCCAATGATAGTGAGCACCACGCCAAAGATAGTGAACACTACGCTAAGGGTAGTTAACACCACACCAAGGGTAGTGAACACCACGCCAAGGATAGCGAATACCACGCCAAGGATAGTGAACACCACGCAAAGGATAGTGAACACCACGTCAAGGATAGTGAACACAACGCCAAGAATAGTGAACACCACGCCAAGGGTAATAAACACCACGACAAGGATAATGAAGACCACGCCAATGATAGTAAAGACCACGCTTAGCATGTGAAGACAACGCCAATGATAGTGAACACCACTCCAAGGATAGTGAACACCATGTTAAGGATGGTGAACACCACACCAAGCTCAGTGAACACCAAACCAAGGGTAGTGAACACAACGCCAAGGGCAATGAACACCACGCCAAGTTCAGTGAACACCACGCAACGTTTAGTGAACACCATGCCAAGGGTTGTGAACACCACACCAAGGGTAGTGAACACCACGCCAAGGGTAGTGAACGCCACGCCTAGGGTAGTGAACACCACGCTAAGGGTAGTGAACACTATGCCAAGGGTAGTGAACACCATGATAAGGGTACTGAACACCACGCCCAGGGTAGTGAACACCACGTGAAGGGTAGTGAACACCACGTGAAGGGTAGTGAACACCACGCCAAGGGAAGTGAACTCAACGCCAAGGGTAGTGAACACCACGCCAAGGGTAGTGAACACCACGCTAAGGGTAGTGAACACCACGCCAAGGGTAGTAAACTTGACGGCAAGGGTTGTGAAGAACATGCCATGGGTAGTGATCACCACGCCAAAGGTTGTGAACACCACGCGAAGGATAGTGAACACCAAGCCAAGGGTTGTGAAAATCAACGTCAAGTTCAGTGAACACCACGCCAAGGGTTGTGAAAATCAACGCCAAGTTCAGTGAACACCACGCCGAGTTCAGTGAACACCACGCAAATGATAGTGAACACCACGCTAAGGATAGTGAACACCACGCTAAGGGAAGTGAACACCACGCCAAGGTTAGTGAACACCACGCTAAGGATAGTGAACACCACGCCAAGTTCAGTGAACACCACGCCAAGGATAGTGAACACCACTCCAAGGACAGTGAACACCACTCCAAGTTCAGTGAACACCACGCCAAGGTTAGTGAACACCACGACATTAATCGTGAACACCACGCTAAGGATAGTGAACACCATGTTAAGGATGAGCCTCTGCATCCTTCTCATGAGCCTCTGCATCCCTCTCTTGAGCCTTTGAATCACTCTCTTAAGCCTCTGCATCCTTCTCTTGAGCCTCTGCATCACTCTTTTGAGTCTCTGCATCCCTCTCTTAAGCCTCTGCATCCCCTGTCTTGAGCCTCTGCATCACTCTCTTGAGTCTCTTCATCCCTCTCTTAAGCCTCTGCATCATTCTCTTCAGCCTCTGCATCACTCACTTAAGCCTCTGCATCATTCTCTTCAGCCTCTGCATCACTCTCTTGAGACTCTGCATCACTCTCCTGAGCCTCTGCATCACTCTTTTAAGCCTCTGCATCATTCTCTTCAGTCTCTGCATTCCTCTCTTAAGCCTCTGCATCACTCTCTTCAGCCTCTGCATCCCTCTCTTAAGCCTCTGCATCACTCTCTTCAGCCTCTGCATCCCTCTCTTAACCCTCTGCATCATTCTCTTGAGCCCCTGCATCATTCTCTTGAGCCTCTGCATCCCTCTCTTAAGCCTCTGCCCTGCATAATTCTCTTGTGCCTCTGCATCACTCTCTTGAACCTCTGCATCAATCTCTTGAGCCTCTACATGCCACTCCTGAGCCTCTGCATCCCTCTCTTAAGCCTCTGCATCACTCTCTTGAGCCTTTGCATCACTCTCTTGAACCTCTGCATCCCTCTCTTAAGCCTCTACATCACTCACTTAAGCATCTGCATCACTCTCTTCAGCCTCTGCATCACTCTCTTCAGCCCCTGCATCCCTCTCTTAAGCCTCTGCATCACTCTCCTGGTCCTCTGCATCACTCTCTTGAGCCTCGGCATCACTCTCTTAAGCCTCTGCATCCCTCTCTTCAGCCTCTGTATCACTCTCTTGAGCCTCTGCATCACGCTCTTAAGCCTCTGCATCACTCTCGTAAGCCTCTGAATCACTCTCTTGAGCCTCTGTATCACTCTCTTGAGCCTCTGCATCACCCTGTTAAGCCTCTGCATCCTTCTTTTGAGCCTCTACATCACTTGCTTAAGCCTCTGCATCACTCTCTTAAGCCTCTGCATCACTCTCGTAAGCCTATGAATCACTCTCTTGAGCCTCTGCGTCACTCTCATGAGCCCTGCATCCCTCTCTTGAGCCTCCGCATCACCCTTTTAAGCCTCTGCATCCCTCTCTTGAGCCTCTGCATCCCTCTCTTGTGCCCCTGCATCCCTCTCTTGAGCCTCTGCATCCCTCTCTTGAACTCCTGCATCCCTTTCATGAGCCTCTGCATCCCTCTCTTAAGCCTCTGCGTCCCTCTCTTGAGCCCCTGCATCCCTCTCTTTAGCCTCTGCATTACTCTCTTGGTCCTCTGCATCACTCTCTTGAGCCTCAGCATCGCTCTCTTGATCCTCTGCATCCCTCTCTTAAGCCTCTACATCATTCTCTTGAGCCTCTGCATCACTCTCTTGAGCCTCAGCATCACTCTCTTAAGCCTCTGCATCCATCTCTTCATCTTCTGCATCACTTTCTTGAGCCTTTGCATCATTCTCTTGAGCCTCTGCATCATTCTCCTAAACCTCTGCATCACTCACTTAAGCCTGTGCATCATTCTCTTTAGCCTCTGCATCACTCTCTTGAGCCTCTGCATCACTCTCTTCAGCCTCTGCATCCCTCTCTTAAGCCTCTGCATCACTCTTTTAAGCCTCTGCACCATTCTCTTCAGTCTCTGCATCTCTCTCTTAAGCCTCTGCATCACTCTCTTGAGCCTCTGCATCACTCTCTTCAGCCTCTGCATCCCTCTCGTAAGCCTCTGCATCATTTTCTTCAGCCTCTGCATTCCTCTCTTAAGCCTCTGCATCACTCTCTTGATCCTCTGCATCCCTCTCATAAGCCTCTGCATCATTCTCTTGAGCCCCTGCATCATTCTCTTGAGCCTCTGCATCCCTCTCTTAAGCTTCTGCATCATTCTCTTGTGCCTCTGCATCACTCTCTTGAACCTCTGAATCAATCTCTTAAAGTTCTGCGTCTCTCTCTTCAGCCTCTGCATCACTCTCTTGAGCCTCTGCATCACTTTCTTGAGCCTCTACATGCCACTCGTGAGCTTCTGCATCCCTCTCTTAAGCCTCTGCATCACACTCTTGAGCCTTTGTATCACAATCTTGAGCCTCTGCATCACTCTCTTAAGCCTCTGCAACACTCTCTTCAGCCTCTGCATCACTCTCTTGAGGCCTCTGCATCACTCTCTCGAGCCTCTGCATCACTCTCTTGAGTCGCTGCATCACTTTCTTACGCCTCTGCATCTCTCTCTTCAGCTTCTGCATCACTCATTATGAGCCTCTGCATCACTCTCTTAAGCCTCTGCATGTGAAGAACGAACTAAGTGAACACCTAAGTGAATCACTCTCTTCAGCCTCTGCATCATTCTCTTCAGCCTCTGCATCCTTCTCTTGAGCCCCTTTGTCCCTCTCTTAAGCCTCTGCATCACTCTCTTGGTCCTCTGTATCACTCTCTTGAGCCTTTGCATCACTCTCTTGATCCTCTGCATCCCTCTCTTAAGCCTCTACATCGTTCTCATGAGCCTCTGCATCACTCTCTTGAGCCTCTGCATCACTCTCTTATGCCTCTGCATCTCTCTCTTCAGCCTCTGCATCACTCTCTTGAGCCTCTGCATCCCTCTCTTAAGCCTTTGCATCACTCACTTAAGCCTCTGCATCACTCTCGTAAGCCTCTGAATCACTCTCTTGGTCCTCTGCATCACTCTATTGAGCCTCTGCATCACTCTCTTGATCCTCTGCATCACTCTCTTGAGCCTCTGCATCACTCTCTTGAGCCTCCGCATCCCTCTCTGGAGTCTCAACATCACTCTCTTAAGCCTCTGCATCTCTCTCTTCAGCCTCTGCATCACTCTCTTGAGCCTCTGCATCCCTCTCTTAAGCCACTGCATCACTCACTTAAGCCTCTGCATCACTCTCTTCAGCCACCACATCCCTCTCATGAGCCTCTGCATCATTCTCCTAAGCCTCTGCATCACTCTCTTGAGCTCTGCATCACTCTCTTGAGCCTCTGCATCACTCTCTTAAGCCTCTGCATCACTCTCTTGAGCCTCTGCATCACTCTCTTGAGCCTCTGCATCATTCCCTTGAGCCTCTGCATTCCTCTCTTGAGCCTCTGCATCATTCTCCTAAGCCTCTCCATCCCTCTCTTGAGCTTCTGCATCCTTTTCATGAACCTCTGCATCCCTCTTTTGAGCCTTTGCATCACTCTCTTAAGCCTCTGCATCCTTCTCTTGAGCCTCTGCATCACTCTTTATAGTCTCTGCATCCCTCTCTCAGGCCTCTGCATCCCCTGTCTTGAGCCTCTGCATCACTCTCTTGTGTCTCTTCATTCCTCTCTTAAGCCTCTGCATCATTCTCTTCAGCCTCTGCATCACTCTGTTGAGCCTCTGCATTTCTCTCCTGAGCCTCTGCATCACTCTTTTAAGCCTCTGCATCACTCTCTTCAGCCTCTGCATCCCTCTCTTAAGCCTCTGCATCACTCTCTTCAGCCTCTGCATTCTTCTCTTAAGGCTCTTCATCAATCTCTTCAGCCTCTGCATCACTCACTTAAGCCTCTGCATCATTCTCTTCAGTGTCTGCATCACTCTCTTGAGCCTCTGCGTCACTCTCTTCAGCCTCTGCATCCCTTGCTTAAGCCTCTGCATCACTCTCTTGATCCTCTGCATCCCTCTCTTATGCCTATGCATCATTCTTTTGAGCCCCTGCATCAGTCTCTTGAGCCTCTGCATCCCTCTCTTAAGCCTCTACATCATTCTCTTGTGCCTCTGCATCACTCTCTTGAACCTCTGCATCAATCTCATAAAGTTCTGAATTTCTCCCTTCAGCCTCTGCATCACTTTCTTGAGCCTCTGCAACACTCTCTTGAGCCTCTACATGCCACTCTTGAGGCTCTGCATTTCTCTCTTAAGCCTCTTTATCACTCTCTTGAGCATTTGCATCACTCTCTTGAGCCTCTGGATCCCTCTCTTAAGCCTCTGCAACACTCTTTTCAGCCTCTGCATCACTCTCTTCAGCCTCTGCATCCCTCTCTTAAGCCTCTGCATCACTCTTTTAAGCCTCTGCATCATTCTCTTCAGTCTCTGCATCCCTCTCCTAAGCCTCTGCATCACTCTCTTGAGCCTCTGCATCACTCTCTTCAGCCTCTGCATCCCTCTCGTAAGCCTCTGCATCACTCTCTTCTGCCTCTGCATCCCTCTCTTAAGCCTCTGCATTATTTTCTTCTGCCTCTGCATTCCTCTCTTAAGCCTCTGCATCACTCTTTTGATCCTCTGCATCCCTCTCTTAAGCCTCTGCATCATTCTCTTGAGCCCCTGCATCATTCTCTTGAGCCTCTGCATCCCTCTCTTAAGCTTCTGCATCATTCTCTTGTGCCTCTGCATCACTCTCTTGAACCTCTGCATCAATCTCTTAAAGTTCTGTGTCTCTCTCTTCAGCCTCTGCATCACTCTCTTGAGCCTCTGCATCACTTTCTTGAGCCTCTACATGCCACTCTTGAGCTTCTGCATCCCTCTCTTAAGCCTCTGCATCACTCTCTTCAGCCTCTGCAACACTCGCTTCAGCCTCTGCATCACTCTCTTAAGCCTCTGCAACACTCTCTTCAGCCTCTGCATCACTCTCTTGAGGCCTTTGCATCACTCTCTCGAGCCTCTGAATCACTCTCTTGAGTCTCTGCATCACTTTCTTACGCCTCTGCATCACTCATCATGAGCCTCTGCATCCCTCTCTCAAGCCTCTGCAACACTCTCTTCAGCCTCTGCATCACTCTCTTGAGGCCTTTGCATCACTCTCTCGAGCCTCTGAATCACTCTCTTGAGTCTCTGCATCACTTTCTTACGCCTCTGCACGTTTGCATCATTTTTATCGTATATATATAATAACCCATAAACTGAAAATTCACAAAAACGTGGAAAAACAGCAAAATATTGCCTAATTCGATGATATTATGTTTAATTCACATAAAGGAAAAGGGGATGATAAACGTCAAAATATTGCTAAATTCGATGATTTTTCGTACGAAACAAAATGCAAGAATATTGCTTAAAATGCAATATTATGCGAAATTCTGAGATTTGAAGGCCAAATCACATATCGTGATACTACATGAAATAGTATCGAAATATTGGTAAAAATAATGTAATATTACGTAATGGTATTTACGTAATATCAAACTACATGAAAAACGTGAAAAAATCAATATTTACCCATATTTGAGGATTTTAACTTCAAATCATAGAGCGAGGTTTCATATTACTTAGATCCAAGAAAAGACATATGACAATGTTGTTTCCATTACAAATGATAAAAACCAATGGAATTAACTAAAAATGTTCCTGATTTTCCGTTTATATTACCGATGGAAGATGTACACGTAAAACCGCTCTAATCCGGCTGAAACGTCGATATATGCAATAAAAATCGAACATCTCCCCTTTTCAATATCCGACTCAGTATTTTAACGGGAAACAAATTTTTGATTGAAAATAAAGTATTTAAGGTTAATTTCTAATCAATTATGTGTTTGCATCATTTTTATCGTATTTTCAATGAATTAATAACAATAAACTGAAAATTCACAGAAACGTAGAAAAACGGCAAAATATTGCCTAATTCGATGATAATTTGTTTAAATCACATAAATGAAAAGGGGATGATAAACGTCAAAATATTGCTAAATTCGATGATTTTTCGTACAAAACAAAATGCAAGAAAACTTGCTTAAAATGCAATATTATGCAAAATTCTGAGATTTGAAGGCCAAATCACACATCGTGATACTACATGAAATAGTATCGAAATATTGGTAAAAATGAATATATTTACGTAATATCAAACTACATGATTAACGTGAAAAAGTCACAATTTTACCAAATTAATGAGGATTTTAACTTCAAATCATAGAGCGAGGTTTCGTATTATTTAGGTCCAATAAAAGACATATGACAATGTTGTTTCCAATACAAATGATAAAAAACAATGTGTTTTCATTAGAATTAACTAAAATGTTCTTGATTTTCCGTTTATATTACCGATGGAAGATGTACACGTAAAACCGCTTTAATCCGGCTAAAACGTCGATATATGCAATAAAAACCGAAGTTCTCCCCTTTTCAATATCTTACTGAGTATTTTAACGAGAAACAAATAGATGATTGAAAATGAAGTATTTAAGGTTATTATCTAATCAATTATGTGTTTGCATTATTTTTATCGTATATATAATGAATTAATAACAATAAACTGAAAATTCACAGAAACGTGGAAAAACGGCAAAATATTGAGTAATTCGATGATAATTTGTTTAAATCACATAAAGGAAAAGGGGATGATAAACGTCAAAATATTGCTAAATTCGATGATTTTTCGTACGAAACAAAATGCAAGTAAACTTGCTTAAAATGCAATATTTTGCGAAATTTTGAGATTTGAAGGCCAAATCACATATCGTGATACTACATGGAATAGTATCGAAATATTGGTAAAAATGAATATATTTACGTAATATCAAACTACATGAAAAACGTGAAAAAAGTCACTTTTTAACCATATTTGAGGATTTTAACTTCAAATCATAGAGCGAGGTTTCGTATTATTTAGATCCAAGAAAAGACATATGACAATGTTGTTTCCAATAAAAATGATAAAAATCAATGTGTTTTCATTAGAATTAACTAAAATGTTCCTGATTTTCCGTTTATATTACCGATGGAAGATGTACACGAAAACATCTCTATTCCGGCTGAAACATCGATATATGCAATAAAAACAGAACTTCTCCCCTTTTCAATATCTTACTCAGTATTTTAACGAGAAACAAATAGTTGATTGAAAATGAAGTATTTAATGTTATTATCTAATCAATTATGTGTTTGCATCATTTTTATCGTATATATATAATGAATTAATACCCATAAACTGAAAATTCACAAAAACGTGGAAAAACAGCAAAATATTGCCTAATTCGATGATATTATGTTTAATTCACATAAAGGAAAAGGGGATGATAAACGTCAAAATATTGCTAAATTCGATGATTTTTCGTACGAAACAAAATGCAAGAATATTGCTTAAAATGCAATATTATGCGAAATTCTGAGATTTGAAGGCCAAATCACATATCGTGATACTACATGAAATAGTATCGAAATATTGGTAAAAATGAATGTATTTACGTAATATCAAACTACACGAAAAACGTGAAAAAATCACTATTTACCCATATTTGAGGATTTTAACTTCAAATCATAGAGCGAGGTTTCATATTATTTAGATCCAAGAAAAGACATATGACAATGTTGTTTCCAATACAAATGATAAAAATCAATGGAATTAACTAAAAATGTTCCTGATTTTCCGTTTATATTACCGATGGAAGATGTACACGTAAAACCGCTCTAATCCGGCTGAAACGTCGATATATGAAATAAAAATCGAACATCTCCCCTTTTCAATATCCTACTCAGTATTTTTACGAGAAACAAATGGTTGATTGAAAATAAAGTATTTAGGGTTAATTTCTAATCAATTATGTGTTTGCATCATTTTTATCGTATATTTAATGAATTAATAACAATAAACTGAAAATTCACAAAAACGTGGAAAAACGGAAAAAAATATTGCCTAATTCGATGATAATTTGTTTAAATCACATAGAGGAAAAGGGGATGAAAAGGGGATGATAACGTCAAAATATTGCTATATTCGATGATTTTTCGTACAAAACAAAATGCAAGAAAACTAGCTTAAAATGCAATATTATGCGAAATTCTGAGATTTGAAGGCCAAATCACACATCTTGATACTACATGAAATAGTATCGAAATATTCGTAAAATGAATATATCTACGTAATCTCAAACTACATGATTAACGTGAAAAAGTCACAATTTTACCAAATTTGAGGATTTTAACTTCAAATCATAGAGCGAGGTTTCGTAATATTTAGATCCAATAAAAGACATATGACACTGCTGTTTCCAATACAAATGATAAAAAACAATGTGTTTTCATTAGAATTAACTAAAATGTTCTTGATTTTCCGTTTATATTACCGATGGAAGATGTACACGTAAAACCGCTTTAATCCGGCTAAAACGTCGATATATGCAATAAAAACCGAACTTCTCCCCTTTTCAATATCTTACTGAGTATTTTAACGAGAAACAAATAGATGATTGAAAATGAAGTATTTAAGGTTATTATCTAATCAATTATGTGTTTGCATTATTTTTATCGTATATATAATGAATTATTAACAATAAACTGAAAATTCACAGAAACGTGGAAAATCGGCAAAATATTGCCTAATTCGATGATAATTTGTTTAAATCACATAAAGGAAAAGGGGATGATAAACGTCAAAATATTGTTAAATTCGATGATTTTTCGTACGAAACAAAATGCAAGAAAACTTGCTTAAATGCATTATTATGCGAAATTCTGAGATTTGAAGGCCAAATCACATATCGTGATACTACATGAAATAGTGTCGAAATATTGGTAAAAATGAATATATATACGTAATATCAAACTACATGAAAAACGTGAAAAAAGTCACTATATAACCATATTTGAGGATTTTAACTTCAAATCATAGAGCGAGGTTTCGTATTATTTAGATCCAAGAAAAGACATATGACAATGTTGTTTCCAATAAAAATGATAAAAATCAATGTGTTTTCATTAGAATTAACTAAAATGTTCCTGATTTTCCGTTTATATTACCGATGGAAGATGTACACGAAAACATCTCTATTCCGGCTGAAACGTCGATATATGCAATAAAAACAGAACTTCTCCCCTTTTCAATATCTTACTCAGTATTTTAACGAGAAACAAATATTTGATTGAAAATGAAGTATTTAATGTTATTATCTAATCAATTATGTGATTGCATCATTTTTATCGTATATATATAATGAATTAATACCCATAAACTGAAAATTCACAAAAACGTGGAAAAACAGCAAAATATTGCCTAATTCGATGATATTATGTATAATTCACATAAAGGAAAAGGGGATGATAAACATCAAAATATTGCTAAATTCGATGATTTTTCGTACGAAACAAAATGCAAGAATATTGCTTGAAAAGCAATATTATGCGAAATTCTGGGATTTGAAGGCCAAATCACATATCGTGATACTACATGAAATAGTATCGAAATATTGGTAAAAATGAATGTATTTACGTAATATCAAACTACATGAAAAACGTGAAAAAATCACTATTTAACCATATATGAGGATTTTAACTTCAAATCATAGAGCGAGGTTTCATATTATTTAGATCCAAGAAAAGACATATGACAATGTTGTTTCCAATACAAATGATAAAAATCAATGGAATTAACTAAAAATGTTCCTGATTTTCCGTTTATATTACCGATGGAAGATGTACACGTAAAACCGCTCTAATCCGGCTGAAACGTCGATATATGCAATAAAAATCGAACATCTCCCCTTTTCAATATCCTACTCAGTATTTTTACAAGAAACAAATGGTTGATTGAAAATAAAGTATTTAAGGTTAATTTCTAATCAATTATGTGTTTGCATCATTTTTATCGTATATTTAATGAATTAATAACAATAAACTGAAAATTCACAAAAACGTGGAAAAACGGAAACAAATATTGCCTAATTCGATGATAATTTGTTTAAATCACATAGAGGAAAAGGGGATGAAAAGGGGATGATAACGTCAAAATATTGCTATATTCGATGATTTTTCGTACAAAACAAAATGCAAGAAAACTTGCTTAAAATGCAATATAATGCGAAATTCTGAGATTTGAAGGCCAAACCACACATCTTGATACT
Organism: Procambarus clarkii; assembly: GCF_040958095.1. Lineage (NCBI taxonomy): Eukaryota > Metazoa > Arthropoda > Malacostraca > Decapoda > Cambaridae > Procambarus > Procambarus clarkii. The sequence continues at coordinate 14,031,050 of NC_091219.1, forward strand.
ACATGAAATAGTATCGAAATATTCGTAAAATGAATATATCTACGTAATATCAAACTACATGATTAACGTGAAAAAGTCACAATTTTACCAAATTTGAGGATTTTAACTTCAAATCATAGAGCGAGGTTTCGTATTATTTAGATCCAATAAAAGACATATGACACTGTTGTTTCCAATACAAATGATAGAAAACAATGTGTTTTCATTAGAATTAACTAAAATGTTCTTGATTTTCCGTTTATATTACCGATGGAAGATGAACACGTAAAACCGCTTTAATCCGGCTAAAACGTCGATATATGCAATAAAAACCGAACTTCTCCCCTTTTCAATATCTTACTGAGTATTTTAACGAGAAACAAATAGATGATTGAAAATGAAGTATTTAAGGTTATTATCTAATCAATTATGTGTTTGCATTATTTTTATCGTATATATAATGAATTATTAACAATAAACTGAAAATTCACAGAAACGTGGAAAAACGGCAAAATATTGCCTAATTCGATGATAATTTGTTTAAATCACATAGAGGAAAAGGGGATGATAAACGTCAAAATATTGCTATATTCGATGATTTTTCGTACAAAACAAAATGCAAGAAAACTTGCTTAAAATGCAATATTATGCGAAATTCTGAGATTTGAAGGCCAAATCACACATCTTGATACTACATGAAATAGTGTCGAAATATTGGTAAAAATGAATATATATACGTAATATCAAACTACATGAAAAACGTGAAAAAAGTCACTATATAACCATATTTGAGGATTTTAACTTCAAATCATAGAGCGAGGTTTCGTATTATTTAGATCCAAGAAAAGTCATATGACAATGTTGTTTCCAATAAAAAGGATAAAAATAAATGTGTTTTCATTAGAATTAACTAAAATGTTCCTGATTTTCCGTTTATATTACCGATGGAAGATGTACTCGAAAACATCTCTATTCTGTCTGAAACGTCGATATATGCAATAAAAACAGAACTTCTCCCCTTTTCAATATCTTACTCAGTATTTTAACGAGAAACAAATAGTTGATTGAAAATGAAGTATTTAATGTTATTATCTAATCAATTATGTGTTTGCATCATTTTTATCGTATATATAATGAATTAATACCCATAAACTGAAAATTCACAAAAACGTGGAAAAACGGCAAAATATTGCCTAATTCGATGATAATTTGTTTAAATCACATAGAGGAAAAGGGGATGATAAACGTCAAAATATTGCTATATTCGATGATTTTTCGTACAAAACAAAATGCAAGAAAACTTGCTTAAAATGCAATATTATGCGAAATTCTGAGATTTGAAGGCCAAATCACATATCGTGATACTACATGAAATAGTATCGAAATATTGGTAAAAATGAATGTATTTACGTAATATCAAACTACACGAAAAACGTGAAAAAATCACTATTTACCCATATTTGAGGATTTTAACTTCAAATCATAGAGCGAGGTTTCATATTATTTAGATCCAAGAAAAGACATATGACAATGTTGTTTCCAATACAAATGATAAAAATCAATGGAATTAACTAAAAATGTTCCTGATTTTCCGTTTATATTACCGATGGAAGATGTACACGTAAAACCGCTCTAATCCGGCTGAAACGTCGATATATGAAATAAAAATCGAACATCTCCCCTTTTCAATATCCTACTCAGTATTTTTACGAGAAACAAATGGTTGATTGAAAATAAAGTATTTAGGGTTAATTTCTAATCAATTATGTGTTTGCATCATTTTTATCGTATATTTAATGAATTAATAACAATAAACTGAAAATTCACAAAAACGTGGAAAAACGGAAAAAAATATTGCCTAATTCGATGATAATTTGTTTAAATCACATAGAGGAAAAGGGGATGAAAAGGGGATGATAACGTCAAAATATTGCTATATTCGATGATTTTTCGTACAAAACAAAATGCAAGAAAACTAGCTTAAAATGCAATATTATGCGAAATTCTGAGATTTGAAGGCCAAATCACACATCTTGATACTACATGAAATAGTATCGAAATATTCGTAAAATGAATATATCTACGTAATCTCAAACTACATGATTAACGTGAAAAAGTCACAATTTTACCAAATTTGAGGATTTTAACTTCAAATCATAGAGCGAGGTTTCGTAATATTTAGATCCAATAAAAGACATATGACACTGCTGTTTCCAATACAAATGATAAAAAACAATGTGTTTTCATTAGAATTAACTAAAATGTTCTTGATTTTCCGTTTATATTACCGATGGAAGATGTACACGTAAAACCGCTTTAATCCGGCTAAAACGTCGATATATGCAATAAAAACCGAACTTCTCTCCTTTTCAATATCTTACTGAGTATTTTAACGAGAAACAAATAGATGATTGAAAATGAAGTATTTAAGGTTATTATCTAATCAATTATGTGTTTGCATTATTTTTATCGTATATATAATGAATTATTAACAATAAACTGAAAATTCACAGAAACGTGGAAAATCGGCAAAATATTGCCTAATTCGATGATAATTTGTTTAAATCACATAAAGGAAAAGGGGATGATAAACGTCAAAATATTGTTAAATTCGATGATTTTTCGTACGAAACAAAATGCAAGAAAACTTGCTTAAATGCATTATTATGCGAAATTCTGAGATTTGAAGGCCAAATCACATATCGTGATACTACATGAAATAGTGTCGAAATATTGGTAAAAATGAATATATATACGTAATATCAAACTACATGAAAAACGTGAAAAAAGTCACTATATAACCATATTTGAGGATTTTAACTTCAAATCATAGAGCGAGGTTTCGTATTATTTAGATCCAAGAAAAGACATATGACAATGTTGTTTCCAATAAAAATGATAAAAATCAATGTGTTTTCATTAGAATTAACTAAAATGTTCCTGATTTTCCGTTTATATTACCGATGGAAGATGTACACGAAAACATCTCTATTCCGGCTGAAACATCGATATATGCAATAAAAACAGAACTTCTCCCCTTTTCAATATCTTACTCAGTATTTTAACGAGAAACAAATAGTTGATTGAAAATGAAGTATTTAATGTTATTATCTAATCAATTATGTGTTTGCATCATTTTTATCGTATATATATAATGAATTAATACCCATAAACTGAAAATTCACAAAAACGTGGAAAAACAGCAAAATATTGCCTAATTCGATGATATTATGTTTAATTCACATAAAGGAAAAGGGGATGATAAACGTCAAAATATTGCTAAATTCGATGATTTTTCGTACGAAACAAAATGCAAGAATATTGCTTAAAATGCAATATTATGCGAAATTCTGAGATTTGAAGGCCAAATCACATATCGTGATACTACATGAAATAGTATCGAAATATTGGTAAAAATGAATGTATTTACGTAATATCAAACTACACGAAAAACGTGAAAAAATCACTATTTACCCATATTTGAGGATTTTAACTTCAAATCATAGAGCGAGGTTTCATATTATTTAGATCCAAGAAAAGACATATGACAATGTTGTTTCCAATACAAATGATAAAAATCAATGGAATTAACTAAAAATGTTCCTGATTTTCCGTTTATATTACCGATGGAAGATGTACACGTAAAACCGCTCTAATCCGGCTGAAACGTCGATATATGAAATAAAAATCGAACATCTCCCCTTTTCAATATCCTACTCAGTATTTTTACGAGAAACAAATGGTTGATTGAAAATAAAGTATTTAGGGTTAATTTCTAATCAATTATGTGTTTGCATCATTTTTATCGTATATTTAATGAATTAATAACAATAAACTGAAAATTCACAAAAACGTGGAAAAACGGAAAAAAATATTGCCTAATTCGATGATAATTTGTTTAAATCACATAGAGGAAAAGGGGATGAAAAGGGGATGATAACGTCAAAATATTGCTATATTCGATGATTTTTCGTACAAAACAAAATGCAAGAAAACTAGCTTAAAATGCAATATTATGCGAAATTCTGAGATTTGAAGGCCAAATCACACATCTTGATACTACATGAAATAGTATCGAAATATTCGTAAAATGAATATATCTACGTAATCTCAAACTACATGATTAACGTGAAAAAGTCACAATTTTACCAAATTTGAGGATTTTAACTTCAAATCATAGAGCGAGGTTTCGTAATATTTAGATCCAATAAAAGACATATGACACTGCTGTTTCCAATACAAATGATAAAAAACAATGTGTTTTCATTAGAATTAACTAAAATGTTCTTGATTTTCCGTTTATATTACCGATGGAAGATGTACACGTAAAACCGCTTTAATCCGGCTAAAACGTCGATATATGCAATAAAAACCGAACTTCTCCCCTTTTCAATATCTTACTGAGTATTTTAACGAGAAACAAATAGATGATTGAAAATGAAGTATTTAAGGTTATTATCTAATCAATTATGTGTTTGCATTATTTTTATCGTATATATAATGAATTATTAACAATAAACTGAAAATTCACAGAAACGTGGAAAATCGGCAAAATATTGCCTAATTCGATGATAATTTGTTTAAATCACATAAAGGAAAAGGGGATGATAAACGTCAAAATATTGTTAAATTCGATGATTTTTCGTACGAAACAAAATGCAAGAAAACTTGCTTAAATGCATTATTATGCGAAATTCTGAGATTTGAAGGCCAAATCACATATCGTGATACTACATGAAATAGTGTCGAAATATTGGTAAAAATGAATATATATACGTAATATCAAACTACATGAAAAACGTGAAAAAAGTCACTATATAACCATATTTGAGGATTTTAACTTCAAATCATAGAGCGAGGTTTCGTATTATTTAGATCCAAGAAAAGACATATGACAATGTTGTTTCCAATAAAAATGATAAAAATCAATGTGTTTTCATTAGAATTAACTAAAATGTTCCTGATTTTCCGTTTATATTACCGATGGAAGATGTACACGAAAACATCTCTATTCCGGCTGAAACGTCGATATATGCAATAAAAACAGAACTTCTCCCCTTTTCAATATCTTACTCAGTATTTTAACGAGAAACAAATATTTGATTGAAAATGAAGTATTTAATGTTATTATCTAATCAATTATGTGATTGCATCATTTTTATCGTATATATATAATGAATTAATACCCATAAACTGAAAATTCACAAAAACGTGGAAAAACAGCAAAATATTGCCTAATTCGATGATATTATGTATAATTCACATAAAGGAAAAGGGGATGATAAACATCAAAATATTGCTAAATTCGATGATTTTTCGTACGAAACAAAATGCAAGAATATTGCTTGAAATGCAATATTATGCGAAATTCTGGGATTTGAAGGCCAAATCACATATCGTGATACTACATGAAATAGTATCGAAATATTGGTAAAAATGAATGTATTTACGTAATATCAAACTACATGAAAAACGTGAAAAAATCACTATTTAACCATATATGAGGATTTTAACTTCAAATCATAGAGCGAGGTTTCATATTATTTAGATCCAAGAAAAGACATATGACAATGTTGTTTCCAATACAAATGATAAAAATCAATGGAATTAACTAAAAATGTTCCTGATTTTCCGTTTATATTACCGATGGAAGATGTACACGTAAAACCGCTCTAATCCGGCTGAAACGTCGATATATGCAATAAAAATCGAACATCTCCCCTTTTCAATATCCTACTCAGTATTTTTACGAGAAACAAATGGTTGATTGAAAATAAAGTATTTAAGGTTAATTTCTAATCAATTATGTGTTTGCATCATTTTTATCGTATATTTAATGAATTAATAACAATAAACTGAAAATTCACAAAAACGTGGAAAAACGGAAACAAATATTGCCTAATTCGATGATAATTTGTTTAAATCACATAGAGGAAAAGGGGATGAAAAGAGGATGATAACGTCAAAATATTGCTATATTCGATGATTTTTCGTACAAAACAAAATGCAAGAAAACTTGCTTAAAATGCAATATAATGCGAAATTCTGAGATTTGAAGGCCAAACCACACATCTTGATACTACATGAAATAGTATCGAAATATTCGTAAAATGAATATATCTACGTAATATCAAACTACATGATTAACGTGAAAAAGTCACAATTTTACCAAATTTGAGGATTTTAACTTCAAATCATAGAGCGAGGTTTCGTATTATTTAGATCCAATAAAAGACATATGACACTGTTGTTTCCAATACAAATGATAGAAAACAATGTGTTTTCATTAGAATTAACTAAAATGTTCTTGATTTTCCGTTTATATTACCGATGGAAGATGAACACGTAAAACCGCTTTAATCCGGCTAAAACGTCGATATATGCAATAAAAACCGAACTTCTCCCCTTTTCAATATCTTACTGAGTATTTTAACGAGAAACAAATAGATGATTGAAAATGAAGTATTTAAGGTTATTATCTAATCAATTATGTGTTTGCATTATTTTTATCGTATATATAATGAATTATTAACAATAAACTGAAAATTCACAGAAACGTGGAAAAACGGCAAAATATTGCCTAATTCGATGATAATTTGTTTAAATCACATAGAGGAAAAGGGGATGATAAACGTCAAAATATTGCTATATTCGATGATTTTTCGTACAAAACAAAATGCAAGAAAACTTGCTTAAAATGCAATATTATGCGAAATTCTGAGATTTGAAGGCCAAATCACACATCTTGATACTACATGAAATAGTGTCGAAATATTGGTAAAAATGAATATATATACGTAATATCAAACTACATGAAAAACGTGAAAAAAGTCACTATATAACCATATTTGAGGATTTTAACTTCAAATCATAGAGCGAGGTTTCGTATTATTTAGATCCAAGAAAAGTCATATGACAATGTTGTTTCCAATAAAAAGGATAAAAATAAATGTGTTTTCATTAGAATTAACTAAAATGTTCCTGATTTTCCGTTTATATTACCGATGGAAGATGTACTCGAAAACATCTCTATTCTGTCTGAAACGTCGATATATGCAATAAAAACAGAACTTCTCCCCTTTTCAATATCTTACTCAGTATTTTAACGAGAAACAAATAGTTGATTGAAAATGAAGTATTTAATGTTATTATCTAATCAATTATGTGTTTGCATCATTTTTATCGTATATATAATGAATTAATACCCATAAACTGAAAATTCACAAAAACGTGGAAAAACGGCAAAATATTGCCTAATTCGATGATAATTTGTTTAAATCACATAGAGGAAAAGGGGATGATAAACGTCAAAATATTGCTATATTCGATGATTTTTCGTACAAAACAAAATGCAAGAAAACTTGCTTAAAATGCAATATTATGCGAAATTCTGAGATTTGAAGGCCAAATCACATATCGTGATACTACATGAAATAGTATCGAAATATTGGTAAAAATGAATGTATTTACGTAATATCAAACTACACGAAAAACGTGAAAAAATCACTATTTACCCATATTTGAGGATTTTAACTTCAAATCATAGAGCGAGGTTTCATATTATTTAGATCCAAGAAAAGACATATGACAATGTTGTTTCCAATACAAATGATAAAAATCAATGGAATTAACGAAAAATGTTCCTGATTTTCCGTTTATATTACCGATGGAAGATGTACACGTAAAACCGCTCTAATCCGGCTGAAACGTCGATATATGAAATAAAAATCGAACATCTCCCCTTTTCAATATCCTACTCAGTATTTTTACGAGAAACAAATGGTTGATTGAAAATAAAGTATTTAGGGTTAATTTCTAATCAATTATGTGTTTGCATCATTTTTATCGTATATACAATGAATTAATAACAATAAACTGAAAATTCACAAAAACGTGGAAAAACGGAAAAAAATATTGCCTAATTCGATGATAATTTGTTTAAATCACATAGAGGAAAAGGGGATGAAAAGGGGATGATAACGTCAAAATATTGCTATATTCGATGATTTTTCGTACAAAACAAAATGCAAGAAAACTAGCTTAAAATGCAATATTATGCGAAATTCTGAGATTTGAAGGCCAAATCACACATCTTGATACTACATGAAATAGTATCGAAATATTCGTAAAATGAAATATCTACGTAATCTCAAACTACATGATTAACGTGAAAAAGTCACAATTTTACCAAATTTGAGGATTTTAACTTCAAATCATAGAGCGAGGTTTCGTAATATTTAGATCCAATAAAAGACATATGACACTGCTGTTTCCAATACAAATGATAAAAAACAATGTGTTTTCATTAGAATTAACTAAAATGTTCTTGATTTTCCGTTTATATTACCGATGGAAGATGTACACGTAAAACCGCTTTAATCCGGCTAAAACGTCGATATATGCAATAAAAACCGAACTTCTCCCCTTTTCAATATCTTACTGAGTATTTTAACGAGAAACAAATAGATGATTGAAAATGAAGTATTTAAGGTTATTATCTAATCAATTATGTGTTTGCATTATTTTTATCGTATATATAATGAATTATTAACAATAAACTGAAAATTCACAGAAACGTGGAAAATCGGCAAAATATTGCCTAATTCGATGATAATTTGTTTAAATCACATAAAGGAAAAGGGGATGATAAACGTCAAAATATTGTTAAATTCGATGATTTTTCGTACGAAACAAAATGCAAGAAAACTTGCTTAAATGCATTATTATGCGAAATTCTGAGATTTGAAGGCCAAATCACATATCGTGATACTACATGAAATAGTGTCGAAATATTGGTAAAAATGAATATATATACGTAATATCAAACTACATGAAAAACGTGAAAAAAGTCACTATATAACCATATTTGAGGATTTTAACTTCAAATCATAGAGCGAGGTTTCGTATTATTTAGATCCAAGAAAAGACATATGACAATGTTGTTTCCAATAAAAATGATAAAAATCAATGTGTTTTCATTAGAATTAACTAAAATGTTCCTGATTTTCCGTTTATATTACCGATGGAAGATGTACACGAAAACATCTCTATTCCGGCTGAAACGTCGATATATGCAATAAAAACAGAACTTCTCCCCTTTTCAATATCTTACTCAGTATTTTAACGAGAAACAAATATTTGATTGAAAATGAAGTATTTAATGTTATTATCTAATCAATTATGTGATTGCATCATTTTTATCGTATATATATAATGAATTAATACCCATAAACTGAAAATTCACAAAAACGTGGAAAAACAGCAAAATATTGCCTAATTCGATGATATTATGTATAATTCACATAAAGGAAAAGGGGATGATAAACATCAAAATATTGCTAAATTCGATGATTTTTCGTACGAAACAAAATGCAAGAATATTGCTTGAAATGCAATATTATGCGAAATTCTGGGATTTGAAGGCCAAATCACATATCGTGATACTACATGAAATAGTATCGAAATATTGGTAAAAATGAATGTATTTACGTAATATCAAACTACATGAAAAACGTGAAAAAATCACTATTTAACCATATATGAGGATTTTAACTTCAAATCATAGAGCGAGGTTTCATATTATTTAGATCCAAGAAAAGACATATGACAATGTTGTTTCCAATACAAATGATAAAAATCAATGGAATTAACTAAAAATGTTCCTGATTTTCCGTTTATATTACCGATGGAAGATGTACACGTAAAACCGCTCTAATCCGGCTGAAACGTCGATATATGCAATAAAAATCGAACATCTCCCCTTTTCAATATCCTACTCAGTATTTTTACGAGAAACAAATGGTTGATTGAAAATAAAGTATTTATGGTTAATTTCTAATCAATTATGTGTTTGCATCATTTTTATCGTATATTTAATGAATTAATAACAATAAACTGAAAATTCACAAAAACGTGGAAAAACGGAAACAAATATTGCCTAATTCGATGATAATTTGTTTAAATCACATAGAGGAAAAGGGGATGAAAAGGGGATGATAACGTCAAAATATTGCTATATTCGATGATTTTTCGTACAAAACAAAATGCAAGAAAACTTGCTTAAAATGCAATATAATGCGAAATTCTGAGATTTGAAGGCCAAACCACACATCTTGATACTACATGAAATAGTATCGAAATATTCGTAAAATGAATATATCTACGTAATATCAAACTTCATGATTAACGTGAAAAAGTCACAATTTTACCAAATTTGAGGATTTTAACTTCAAATCATAGAGCGAGGTTTCGTATTATTTAGATCCAATAAAAGACATATGACACTGTTGTTTCCAATACAAATGATAGAAAACAATGTGTTTTCATTAGAATTAACTAAAATGTTCTTGATTTTCCGTTTATATTACCGATGGAAGATGAACACGTAAAACCGCTTTAATCCGGCTAAAACGTCGATATATGCAATAAAAACCGAACTTCTCCCCTTTTCAATATCTTACTGAGTATTTTAACGAGAAACAAATAGATGATTGAAAATGAAGTATTTAAGGTTATTATCTAATCAATTATGTGTTTGCATTATTTTTATCGTATATATAATGAATTATTAACAATAAACTGAAAATTCACAGAAACGTGGAAAAACGGCAAAATATTGCCTAATTCGATGATAATTTGTTTAAATCACATAGAGGAAAAGGGGATGATAAACGTCAAAATATTGCTATATTCGATGATTTTTCGTACAAAACAAAATGCAAGAAAACTTGCTTAAAATGCAATATTATGCGAAATTCTGAGATTTGAAGGCCAAATCACACATCTTGATACTACATGAAATAGTGTCGAAATATTGGTAAAAATGAATATATATACGTAATATCAAACTACATGAAAAACGTGAAAAAAGTCACTATATAACCATATTTGAGGATTTTAACTTCAAATCATAGAGCGAGGTTTCGTATTATTTAGATCCAAGAAAAGTCATATGACAATGTTGTTTCCAATAAAAAGGATAAAAATAAATGTGTTTTCATTAGAATTAACTAAAATGTTCCTGATTTTCCGTTTATATTACCGATGGAAGATGTACTCGAAAACATCTCTATTCTGTCTGAAACGTCGATATATGCAATAAAAACAGAACTTCTCCCCTTTTCAATATCTTACTCAGTATTTTAACGAGAAACAAATAGTTGATTGAAAATGAAGTATTTAATGTTAATATCTAATCAATTATGTGTTTGCATCATTTTTATCGTATATATAATGAATTAATACCCATAAACTGAAAATTCACAAAAACGTGGAAAAACGGCAAAATATTGCCTAATTCGATGATAATTTGTTTAAATCACATAGAGGAAAAGGGGATGATAAACGTCAAAATATTGCTATATTCGATGATTTTTCGTACAAAACAAAATGCAAGAAAACTTGCTTAAAATGCAATATTATGCGAAATTCTGAGATTTGAAGGCCAAATCACACATCGTGATACTACATGAAATAGTATCGAAATATTGGTAAAAATGAATATATTTACGTAGTATCAAACTACATGATTAACGTGAAAAAGTCACAATTTTACCAAATTTGAAGATTTTAACTTCAAATCATAGAGCGAGAATTAACTAAAATGTTCTTGATTTTCCGTTTATATTACCGATGGAAGATGTACACGTAAAACCGCTTTAATCCGGCTAAAACGTCGATATATGCAATAAAAACCGAACTTCTCCTATTTTCAATATCTTACTGAGTATTTTAACGAGAAACAAATAGATGATTGAAAATGAGGTATTTAAGGTTATTATCTAATCAATTATGTGTTTGCATTATTTTTATCGTATATACAATGAATTAATAACAATAAACTGAAAATTCACAGAAACGTGGAAAAACGGCAAAATATTGCCTAATTCTATGATAATTTGTTTAAATCACATAAAGGAAAAGGGGATGATAAACGTCAAAATATTGCTAAATTCGATGATTTTTCGTACGAAACATAATGCAAGAAAACTTGCTTAAAATGCAATATTTTTTCGAAATTCTGAGATTTGAAGGCCAAATCACATATCGTGATACTACATGAAATAGTATCGAAACATTGGTAAAAATGAATATGCTTACGTAATATCAAACTACATGAAAAACGTGAAAAAAGTCACTTTTGAACCATATTTGAGGATTTTAACTTCAAATCATAGAGCGAGGTTTCGTATTATTTAGATCCAAGAAAAGACATATGACAATGTTGTTTCCAATACAAATGATAAAAATCAATGTGTTTTCATTAGAATTAACTAAAATGTTCCTGATTTTCCGTTTATATTACCGATGGAAGATGTACACGAAAACCGCTCAATTCCGGCTGAAACGTCTATATATGCAATAAAAACCGAACTTCTCCCCTTTTCAATATCCTACTCAGTATTTAAACAAGAAACAAATGGTTGATTGAAAATGAAGTATTTAAGGTTATTATCTAATCAATTATGTGTTTGCATCATTTTTATCTTATATTTAATGAATAATTAACAATAAACTGAAAATTCACAAAAACGTGGATAAACGGCAAAATATTGCCTAATTCGATGATATTTTGTTTAAATAACATAAAGGAAAAGGGGATGATAAACGTCAAAATATTGTTAAATTCGATGATTTTTCGTACGAAACAAAATGCAAGAAAACTTGCTTAAAATGCATTATTATGCGAAATTCTGAGATTTGAAGGCCAAATCACATATCGTGATACTACATGAAATAGTGTCGAAATATTGGTAAAAATGAATATATATACGTAATATTAAACTACATGAAAAACGTGAAAAAAGTCACTATATAACCATATTTGAGGATTTTAACTTCAAATCATAGAGCGAGGTTTCGTATTATTTAGATCCAAGAAAAGTCATATGACAATGTTGTTTCAAATAAAAAGGATAAAAATAAATGTGTTTTCATTAGAATTAACTAAAATGTTCCTGATTTTCCGTTTATATTACCGATGGAAGATGTACTCGAAAACATCTCTATTCTGTCTGAAACGTCGATATATGCAATAAAAACAGAACTTCTCCCCTTTTCAATATCTTACTCAGTATTTTAACGAGAAACAAATAGTTGATTGAAAATGAAGTATTTAATGTTATTATCTAATCAATTATGTGTTTGCATCATTTTTATCGTATATATAATGAATTAATACCCATAAACTGAAAATTCACAAAAACGTGGAAAAACGGCAAAATATTGCCTAATTCGATGATAATTTGTTTAAATCACATAGAGGAAAAGGGGATGATAAACGTCAAAATATTGCTATATTCGATGATTTTTCGTACAAAACAAAATGCAAGAAAACTTGCTTAAAATGCAATATTATGCGAAATTCTGAGATTTGAAGGCCAAATCACATATCGTGATACTACATGAAATAGTATCGAAATATTGGTAAAAATGAATGTATTTACGTAATATCAAACTACACGAAAAACGTGAAAAAATCACTATTTACCCATATTTGAGGATTTTAACTTCAAATCATAGAGCGAGGTTTCATATTATTTAGATCCAAGAAAAGACATATGACAATGTTGTTTCCAATACAAATGATAAAAATCAATGGAATTAACTAAAAATGTTCCTGATTTTCCGTTTATATTACCGATGGAAGATGTACACGTAAAACCGCTCTAATCCGGCTGAAACGTCGATATATGAAATAAAAATCGAACATCTCCCCTTTTCAATATCCTACTCAGTATTTTTACGAGAAACAAATGGTTGATTGAAAATAAAGTATTTAGGGTTAATTTCTAATCAATTATGTGTTTGCATCATTTTTATCGTATATTTAATGAATTAATAACAATAAACTGAAAATTCACAAAAACGTGGAAAAACGGAAAAAAATATTGCCTAATTCGATGATAATTTGTTTAAATCACATAGAGGAAAAGGGGATGAAAAGGGGATGATAACGTCAAAATATTGCTATATTCGATGATTTTTCGTACAAAACAAAATGCAAGAAAACTAGCTTAAAATGCAATATTATGCGAAATTCTGAGATTTGAAGGCCAAATCACACATCTTGATACTACATGAAATAGTATCGAAATATTCGTAAAATGAATATATCTACGTAATCTCAAACTACATGATTAACGTGAAAAAGTCACAATTTTACCAAATTTGAGGATTTTAACTTCAAATCATAGAGCGAGGTTTCGTAATATTTAGATCCAATAAAAGACATATGACACTGCTGTTTCCAATACAAATGATAAAAAACAATGTGTTTTCATTAGAATTAACTAAAATGTTCTTGATTTTCCGTTTATATTACCGATGGAAGATGTACACGTAAAACCGCTTTAATCCGGCTAAAACGTCGATATATGCAATAAAAACCGAACTTCTCCCCTTTTCAATATCTTACTGAGTATTTTAACGAGAAACATATAGATGATTGAAAATGAAGTATTTAAGGTTATTATCTAATCAATTATGTGTTTGCATTATTTTTATCGTATATATAATGAATTATTAACAATAAACTGAAAATTCACAGAAACGTGGAAAATCGGCAAAATATTGCCTAATTCGATGATAATTTGTTTAAATCACATAAAGGAAAAGGGGATGATAAACGTCAAAATATTGTTAAATTCGATGATTTTTCGTACGAAACAAAATGCAAGAAAACTTGCTTAAATGCATTATTATGCGAAATTCTGAGATTTGAAGGCCAAATCACATATCGTGATACTACATGAAATAGTGTCGAAATATTGGTAAAAATGAATATATATACGTAATATCAAACTACATGAAAAACGTGAAAAAAGTCACTATATAACCATATTTGAGGATTTTAACTTCAAATCATAGAGCGAGGTTTCGTATTATTTAGATCCAAGAAAAGACATATGACAATGTTGTTTCCAATAAAAATGATAAAAATCAATGTGTTTTCATTAGAATTAACTAAAATGTTCCTGATTTTCCGTTTATATTACCGATGGAAGATGTACACGAAAACATCTCTATTCCGGCTGAAACGTCGATATATGCAATAAAAACAGAACTTCTCCCCTTTTCAATATCTTACTCAGTATTTTAACGAGAAACAAATATTTGATTGAAAATGAAGTATTTAATGTTATTATCTAATCAATTATGTGATTGCATCATTTTTATCGTATATATATAATGAATTAATACCCATAAACTGAAAATTCACAAAAACGTGGAAAAACAGCAAAATATTGCCTAATTCGATGATATTATGTATAATTCACATAAAGGAAAAGGGGATGATAAACATCAAAATATTGCTAAATTCGATGATTTTTCGTACGAAACAAAATGCAAGAATATTGCTTGAAATGCAATATTATGCGAAATTCTGGGATTTGAAGGCCAAATCACATATCGTGATACTACATGAAATAGTATCGAAATATTGGTAAAAATGAATGTATTTACGTAATATCAAACTACATGAAAAACGTGAAAAAATCACTATTTAACCATATATGAGGATTTTAACTTCAAATCATAGAGCGAGGTTTCATATTATTTAGATCCAAGAAAAGACATATGACAATGTTGTTTCCAATACAAATGATAAAAATCAATGGAATTAACTAAAAATGTTCCTGATTTTCCGTTTATATTACCGATGGAAGATGTACACGTAAAACCGCTTTAATCCGGCTAAAACGTCGATATATGCAATAAAAACAGAACTTCTCCCCTTTTCAATATCTTACTGAGTATTTTAACGAGAAACAAATAGATGATTGAAATCGAAGTATTTAAGGGTTTTATCTAATCAATTATGTGTTTGCATTATTTTTATCGTATATACAATGAATTATTAACAATAAACTGAAAATTCACAGAAACGTGGAAAAACGGCAAAATATTGCCTAATTCGATGATAATTTGTTTAAATCACATAAAGGAAAAGTGGATGATAAACGTCAAAATATTGCTAAATTCGATGATTTTTCGTACGAAACATAATGCAAGAAAACTTGCTTAAAATGCAATATTTCGCTAAATTCTGAGATTTGAAGGCCAAATCACATATCGTGATACTACATGAAATAGTATCGAAACATTGGTAAAAATGAATATGCTTACGTAATATCAAACTACATGAAAAACGTGAAAAAAGTCACTTTTGAACCATATTTGAGGATTTTAACTTCAAATCATAGAGCGAGGTTTCGTATTATTTAGATCCAAGAAAAGACATATGACAATGTTGTTTCCAATACAAATGATAAAAATCAATGTGTTTTCATTAGAATTAACTAAAATGTTCCTGATTTTCCGTTTATATTACCGATGGAAGATGTACACGAAAACCGCTCAATTCCGGCTGAAACGTCGATATATGCAATAAAAACCGAACTTCTCCCCTTTTCAATATCCTACTCAGTATTTTAACAAGAAACAAATGGTTGATTGAAAATGAAGTATTTAAGGTTATTATCTAATCATTTATGTGTTTGCATCATTTTTATCGTATATTTAATGAATAATTAACAATAAACTGAAAATTCACAAAAAGTGGAAAAACGGCAAAATATTGCCTAATTCCATGATATTTTGTTTAAATAACATAAAGGAAAAGGGGATGATAAACGTCAAAATATTGTTAAATTCGATGATTTTTCGTACGAAACAAAATGCAAGAAAACTTGCTTAAAATGCATTATTATGCCAAATTCTGAGATTTGAAGGCCAAATCACATATCGTGATACTACATGAAATAGTGTCGAAATATTGGTAAAAATGAATATATATACGTAATATCAAACTACATGAAAAACGTGAAAAAAGTCACTATATAACCATATTTGAGGATTTTAACTTCAAATCATAGAGCGAGGTTTCGTATTATTTAGATCCAAGAAAAGTCATATGACAATGTTGTTTCCAATAAAAAGGATAAAAATAAATGTGTTTTCATTAGAATTAACTAAAATGTTCCTGATTTTCCGTTTATATTACCGATGGAAGATGTACTCGAAAACATCTCTATTCTGTCTGAAACGTCGATATATGCAATAAAAACAGAACTTCTCCCCTTTTCAATATCTTACTCAGTATTTTAACGAGAAACAAATAGTTGATTGAAAATGAAGTATTTAATGTTATTATCTAATCAATTATGTGTTTGCATCATTTTTATCGTATATATAATGAATTAATACCCATAAACTGAAAATTCACATAAACGTAGAAAAACGGCATAATATTGCCTAATTCGATGATAATTTGTTTAAATCACATAGAGGAAAAGGGGGGATGATAAACGTCAAAATATTGCTATATTCGATGATTTTTCGTACAAAACAAAACGCAAGAAAACTTGCTTAAAATGCAATATTATGCGAAATTCTGAGATTTGAAGGCCAAATCACACATCGTAATACTACATGAAATAGTATCGAAATATTGGTAAAAATGAATATATTTACGTAGTATCAAACTACATGATTAACGTGAAAAAGTCACAATTTTACTAAATTTGAAGATTTTAACTTCAAATCATAGAGCGAGAATTAACTAAAATGTTCTTGATTTTCCGTTTATATTACCGATGGAAGATGTACACGTAAAACCGCTTTAATCCGGCTAAAACGTCGATATATGCAATAAAAACCGAACTTCTCCTCTTTTCAATATCTTACTGAGTATTTTAACGAGAAACAAATAGATGATTGAAAATGAGGTATTTAAGGTTATTATCTAATCAATTATGTGTTTGCATTATTTTTATCGTATATACAATGCATTAATAACAATAAACTGAAAATTCACAGAAACGTGGAAAAACGGCAAAATATTGCCTAATTCGATGATAATTTGTTTAAATCACATAAAGGAAAAGTGGATGATAAACGTCAAAATATTGCTAAATTCGATGATTTTTCGTACGAAACATAATGCAAGAAAACTTGCTTAAAATGCAATATTTCGCTAAATTCTGAGATTTGAAGGCCAAATCACATATCGTGATACTACATGAAATAGTATCGAAACATTGGTAAAAATGAATATGCTTACGTAATATCAAACTACATGAAAAACGTGAAAAAAGTCACTTTGGAACCATATTTGAGGATTTTAACTTCAAATCATTGAGCGAGGTTTCGTATTATTTAGATCCAAGAAAAGACATATGACAATGTTGTTTCCAATACAAATGATAAAAATCAATGTGTTTTCATTAGAATTAACTAAAATGTTCCTGATTTTCCGTTTATATTACCGATGGAAGATGTACACGAAAACCGCTCAATTCCGGCTGAAACGTCGATATATGCAATAAAAACCGAACTTCTCCCCTTTTCAATATCCTACTCAGTATTTTAACAAGAAACAAATGGTTGATTGAAAATGAAGTATTTAAGGTTATTATCTAATCATTTATGTGTTTGCATCATTTTTATCGTATATTTAATGAATAATTAACAATAAACTGAAAATTCAGAAAAAGTGGAAAAACGGCAAAATATTGCCTAATTCGATGATATTTTGTTTAAATAACATAAAGGAAAAGGGGATGATAAACGTCAAAATATTGTTAAATTCGATGATTTTTCGTACGAAACAAAATGCAAGAAAACTTGCTTAAAATGCATTATTATGCCAAATTCTGAGATTTGAAGGCCAAATCACATATCGTGATACTACATGAAATAGTGTCGAAATATTGGTAAAAATGAATATATATACGTAATATCAAACTACATGAAAAACGTGAAAAAAGTCACTATATAACCATATTTGAGGATTTTAACTTCAAATCATAGAGCGAGGTTTCGTATTATTCAGATCCAAGAAAAGTCATATGACAATGTTGTTTCCAATAAAAAGGATAAAAATAAATGTGTTTTCATTAGAATTAACTAAAATGTTCCTGATTTTCCGTTTATATTACCGATGGAAGATGTACTCGAAAACATCTCTATTCTGTCTGAAACGTCGATATATGCAATAAAAACAGAACTTCTCCCCTTTTCAATATCTTACTCAGTATTTTAACGAGAAACAAATAGTTGATTGAAAATGAAGTATTTAATGTTATTATCAATGTTATTATCAATTATGTGTTTGCATCATTTTTATCGTATATATAATGAATTAATACCCATAAACTGAAAATTCACATAAACGTGGAAAAACGGCATAATATTGCCTAATTCGATGATAATTTGTTTAAATCACATAGAGGAAAAGGGGGATGATAAACGTCAAAATATTGCTATATTCGATGATTTTTCGTACAAAACAAAACGCAAGAAAACTTGCTTAAAATGCAATATTATGCGAAATTCTGAGATTTGAAGGCCAAATCACACATCGTAATACTACATGAAATAGTATCGAAATGTTGGTAAAAATGAATATATTTACGCAGTATCAAACTACATGATTAACGTGAAAAAGTCACAATTTTACCAAATTTGAAGATTTTAACTTCAGATCATAGAGCGAGAATTAACTAAAATGTTCTTGATTTTCCGTTTATATTACCGATGGAAGATGTACACGTAAAACCGCTTTAATCCGGCTAAAACGTCGATATATGCAATAAAAACCGAACTTCTCCTCTTTTCAATATCTTACTGAGTATTTTAACGAGAAACAAATAGATGATTGAAAATGAGGTATTTAAGGTTATTATCTAATCAATTATGTGTTTGCATTATTTTTATCGTATATACAATGAATTAATAACAATAAACTGAAAATTCATAGAAACGTGGAAAAACGGCAACATATTGCCTAATTCGATGATAATTTGTTTAAATCACATAAAGGAAAAGAGGATGATAAACGTCAAAATATTGCTAAATTCGATGATTTTTCGTACGAAACATAATGCAAGAAAACTTGCTTAAAATGCAATATTTTGCGAAATTCTGAGATTTGAAGGCCAAATCACATATCGTGATACTACATGAAATAGTGTCGAAATATTGGTAAAAATTAATATATATACGTAATATCAAACTACATGAAAAACGTGAAAAAAGTCACTATATAACCATATTTGAGGATTTTAACTTCAAATCATGGAGTGAGGATTCGTATTATTTAGATCCAAGAAAAGACATATGACAATGTTGTTTCCAATAAAAATGATAAAAATAAATGTGTTTGATTAGAATTAACTAAAATGTTCCTGATTTTCCGTTTATATTACCGATGGAAGACGTACTCGAAAACATCTCTATTCTGGCTGAAACGTCGATATATGCAATAAAAACAGAACTTCTCCCCTTTTCAATATCTTACTCAGTATTTTAACGAGAAACAAATAGTTGATTGAAAATGAAGTATTTAATGGTATTATCTAATCAATTATGTGTTTGCATCATTTTTATCGTATATATAATGAATTAATACCCATAAACTGAAAATTCACAAAAACGTGGAAAAACGGCAAAATATTGCCTAATTCGATGATAATTTGTTTAAATCACATAGAGGAAAAGGGGATGATAAACGTCAAAATATTGCTATATTCGATGATTTTTCGTACAAAACAAAATGCAAGAAAACTTGCTTAAAATGCAATATTATGCGAAATTCTGAGAATTGAAGGCCAAATCACACATCGTGATACTACATGAAATAGTATCGAAATATTGGTAAAAATGAATATATTTACGTAGTATCAAACTACATGATTAACGTGAAAAAGTCACAATTTTACCAAATTTGAAGATTTTAACTTCAAATCATAGAGCGAGAATTAACTAAAATGTTCTTGATTTTCCGTTTATATTACCGATGGAAGATGTACACGTAAAACCGCTTTAATCCGGCTAAAACGTCGATATATGCAATAAAAACAGAACTTCTCCCCTTTTCAATATCTTACTGAGTATTTTAACGAGAAACAAATAGATGATTGAAATCGAAGTATTTAAGGGTTTTATCTAATCAATTATGTGTTTGCATTATTTTTATCGTATATACAATGAATTATTAACAATAAACTGAAAATTCACAGAAACGTGGAAAAACGGCAAAATATTGCCTAATTCCATGATATTTTGTTTAAATAACATAAAGGAAAAGGGGATGATAAACGTCAAAATATTGTTAAATTCGATGATTTTTCGTACGAAACAAAATGCAAGAAAACTTGCTTAAAATGCATTATTATGCCAAATTCTGAGATTTGAAGGCCAAATCACATATCGTGATACTACATGAAATAGTGTCGAAATATTGGTAAAAATGAATATATATACGTAATATCAAACTACATGAAAAACGTGAAAAAAGTCACTATATAACCATATTTGAGGATTTTAACTTCAAATCATAGAGCGAGGTTTCGTATTATTTAGATCCAAGAAAAGTCATATGACAATGTTGTTTCCAATAAAAAGGATAAAAATAAATGTGTTTTCATTAGAATTAACTAAAATGTTCCTGATTTTCCGTTTATATTACCGATGGAAGATGTACTCGAAAACATCTCTATTCTGTCTGAAACGTCGATATATGCAATAAAAACAGAACTTCTCCCCTTTTCAATATCTTACTCAGTATTTTAACGAGAAACAAATAGTTGATTGAAAATGAAGTATTTAATGTTATTATCTAATCAATTATGTGTTTGCATCATTTTTATCGTATATATAATGAATTAATACCCATAAACTGAAAATTCACATAAACGTAGAAAAACGGCATAATATTGCCTAATTCGATGATAATTTGTTTAAATCACATAGAGGAAAAGGGGGGATGATAAACGTCAAAATATTGCTATATTCGATGATTTTTCGTACAAAACAAAACGCAAGAAAACTTGCTTAAAATGCAATATTATGCGAAATTCTGAGATTTGAAGGCCAAATCACACATCGTAATACTACATGAAATAGTATCGAAATATTGGTAAAAATGAATATATTTACGTAGTATCAAACTACATGATTAACGTGAAAAAGTCACAATTTTACTAAATTTGAAGATTTTAACTTCAAATCATAGAGCGAGAATTAACTAAAATGTTCTTGATTTTCCGTTTATATTACCGATGGAAGATGTACACGTAAAACCGCTTTAATCCGGCTAAAACGTCGATATATGCAATAAAAACCGAACTTCTCCTCTTTTCAATATCTTACTGAGTATTTTAACGAGAAACAAATAGATGATTGAAAATGAGGTATTTAAGGTTATTATCTAATCAATTATGTGTTTGCATTATTTTTATCGTATATACAATGCATTAATAACAATAAACTGAAAATTCACAGAAACGTGGAAAAACGGCAAAATATTGCCTAATTCGATGATAATTTGTTTAAATCACATAAAGGAAAAGTGGATGATAAACGTCAAAATATTGCTAAATTCGATGATTTTTCGTACGAAACATAATGCAAGAAAACTTGCTTAAAATGCAATATTTCGCTAAATTCTGAGATTTGAAGGCCAAATCACATATCGTGATACTACATGAAATAGTATCGAAACATTGGTAAAAATGAATATGCTTACGTAATATCAAACTACATGAAAAACGTGAAAAAAGTCACTTTGGAACCATATTTGAGGATTTTAACTTCAAATCATTGAGCGAGGTTTCGTATTATTTAGATCCAAGAAAAGACATATGACAATGTTGTTTCCAATACAAATGATAAAAATCAATGTGTTTTCATTAGAATTAACTAAAATGTTCCTGATTTTCCGTTTATATTACCGATGGAAGATGTACACGAAAACCGCTCAATTCCGGCTGAAACGTCGATATATGCAATAAAAACCGAACTTCTCCCCTTTTCAATATCCTACTCAGTATTTTAACAAGAAACAAATGGTTGATTGAAAATGAAGTATTTAAGGTTATTATCTAATCATTTATGTGTTTGCATCATTTTTATCGTATATTTAATGAATAATTAACAATAAACTGAAAATTCAGAAAAAGTGGAAAAACGGCAAAATATTGCCTAATTCGATGATATTTTGTTTAAATAACATAAAGGAAAAGGGGATGATAAACGTCAAAATATTGTTAAATTCGATGATTTTTCGTACGAAACAAAATGCAAGAAAACTTGCTTAAAATGCATTATTATGCCAAATTCTGAGATTTGAAGGCCAAATCACATATCGTGATACTACATGAAATAGTGTCGAAATATTGGTAAAAATGAATATATATACGTAATATCAAACTACATGAAAAACGTGAAAAAAGTCACTATATAACCATATTTGAGGATTTTAACTTCAAATCATAGAGCGAGGTTTCGTATTATTCAGATCCAAGAAAAGTCATATGACAATGTTGTTTCCAATAAAAAGGATAAAAATAAATGTGTTTTCATTAGAATTAACTAAAATGTTCCTGATTTTCCGTTTATATTACCGATGGAAGATGTACTCGAAAACATCTCTATTCTGTCTGAAACGTCGATATATGCAATAAAAACAGAACTTCTCCCCTTTTCAATATCTTACTCAGTATTTTAACGAGAAACAAATAGTTGATTGAAAATGAAGTATTTAATGTTATTATCAATGTTATTATCAATTATGTGTTTGCATCATTTTTATCGTATATATAATGAATTAATACCCATAAACTGAAAATTCACATAAACGTGGAAAAACGGCATAATATTGCCTAATTCGATGATAATTTGTTTAAATCACATAGAGGAAAAGGGGGATGATAAACGTCAAAATATTGCTATATTCGATGATTTTTCGTACAAAACAAAACGCAAGAAAACTTGCTTAAAATGCAATATTATGCGAAATTCTGAGATTTGAAGGCCAAATCACACATCGTAATACTACATGAAATAGTATCGAAATGTTGGTAAAAATGAATATATTTACGCAGTATCAAACTACATGATTAACGTGAAAAAGTCACAATTTTACCAAATTTGAAGATTTTAACTTCAGATCATAGAGCGAGAATTAACTAAAATGTTCTTGATTTTCCGTTTATATTACCGATGGAAGATGTACACGTAAAACCGCTTTAATCCGGCTAAAACGTCGATATATGCAATAAAAACCGAACTTCTCCTCTTTTCAATATCTTACTGAGTATTTTAACGAGAAACAAATAGATGATTGAAAATGAGGTATTTAAGGTTATTATCTAATCAATTATGTGTTTGCATTATTTTTATCGTATATACAATGAATTAATAACAATAAACTGAAAATTCATAGAAACGTGGAAAAACGGCAACATATTGCCTAATTCGATGATAATTTGTTTAAATCACATAAAGGAAAAGAGGATGATAAACGTCAAAATATTGCTAAATTCGATGATTTTTCGTACGAAACATAATGCAAGAAAACTTGCTTAAAATGCAATATTTTGCGAAATTCTGAGATTTGAAGGCCAAATCACATATCGTGATACTACATGAAATAGTGTCGAAATATTGGTAAAAATTAATATATATACGTAATATCAAACTACATGAAAAACGTGAAAAAAGTCACTATATAACCATATTTGAGGATTTTAACTTCAAATCATGGAGTGAGGATTCGTATTATTTAGATCCAAGAAAAGACATATGACAATGTTGTTTCCAATAAAAATGATAAAAATAAATGTGTTTGATTAGAATTAACTAAAATGTTCCTGATTTTCCGTTTATATTACCGATGGAAGACGTACTCGAAAACATCTCTATTCTGGCTGAAACGTCGATATATGCAATAAAAACAGAACTTCTCCCCTTTTCAATATCTTACTCAGTATTTTAACGAGAAACAAATAGTTGATTGAAAATGAAGTATTTAATGGTATTATCTAATCAATTATGTGTTTGCATCATTTTTATCGTATATATAATGAATTAATACCCATAAACTGAAAATTCACAAAAACGTGGAAAAACGGCAAAATATTGCCTAATTCGATGATAATTTGTTTAAATCACATAGAGGAAAAGGGGATGATAAACGTCAAAATATTGCTATATTCGATGATTTTTCGTACAAAACAAAATGCAAGAAAACTTGCTTAAAATGCAATATTATGCGAAATTCTGAGAATTGAAGGCCAAATCACACATCGTGATACTACATGAAATAGTATCGAAATATTGGTAAAAATGAATATATTTACGTAGTATCAAACTACATGATTAACGTGAAAAAGTCACAATTTTACCAAATTTGAAGATTTTAACTTCAAATCATAGAGCGAGAATTAACTAAAATGTTCTTGATTTTCCGTTTATATTACCGATGGAAGATGTACACGTAAAACCGCTTTAATCCGGCTAAAACGTCGATATATGCAATAAAAACAGAACTTCTCCCCTTTTCAATATCTTACTGAGTATTTTAACGAGAAACAAATAGATGATTGAAATCGAAGTATTTAAGGGTTTTATCTAATCAATTATGTGTTTGCATTATTTTTATCGTATATACAATGAATTATTAACAATAAACTGAAAATTCACAGAAACGTGGAAAAACGGCAAAATATTGCCTAATTCGATGATAATTTGTTTAAATCACATAAAGGAAAAGTGGATGATAAACGTCAAAATATTGCTAAATTCGATGATTTTTCGTACGAAACATAATGCAAGAAAACTTGCTTAAAATGCAATATTTCGCTAAATTCTGAGATTTGAAGGCCAAATCACATATCGTGATACTACATGAAATAGTATCGAAACATTGGTAAAAATGAATATGCTTACGTAATATCAAACTACATGAAAAACGTGAAAAAAGTCGCTTTTGAACCATATTTGAGGATTTTAACTTCAAATCATAGAGCGAGGTTTCGTATTATTTAGATCCAAGAAAAGACATATGACAATGTTGTTTCCAATACAAATGATAAAAATCAATGTGTTTTCATTAGAATTAACTAAAATGTTCCTGATTTTCCGTTTATATTACCGATGGAAGATGTACACGAAAACCGCTCAATTCCGGCTGAAACGTCGATATATGCAATAAAAACCGAACTTCTTCCCTTTTCAATATCCTACTCAGTATTTTAACAAGAAACAAATGGTTGATTGAAAATGAAGTATTTAAGGTTATTATCTAATCATTTATGTGTTTGCATCATTTTTATCGTATATTTAATGAATAATTAACAATAAACTGAAAATTCACAAAAAGTGGAAAAACGGCAAAATATTGCCTAATTCGATGATATTTTGTTTAAATAACATAAAGGAAAAGGGGATGATAAACGTCAAAATATTGTTAAATTCGATTTTTTTCGTACGAAACAAAATGCAAGAAAACTTGCTTAAAATGCATTATTATGCCAAATTCTGAGATTTGAAGGCCAAATCACATATCGTGATACTACATGAAATAGTGTCGAAATATTGGTAAAAATGAATATATATACGTAATATCAAACTACATGAAAAACGTGAAAAAAGTCACTATATAACCATATTTGAGGATTTTAACTTCAAATCATAGAGCGAGGTTTCGTATTATTTAGATCCAAGAAAAGTCATATGACAATGTTGTTTCCAATAAAAAGGATAAAAATAAATGTGTTTTCATTAGAATTAACTAAAATGTTCCTGATTTTCCGTTTATATTACCGATGGAAGATGTACTCGAAAACATCTCTATTCTGTCTGAAACGTCGATATATGCAATAAAAACAGAACTTCTCCCCTTTTCAATATCTTACTCAGTATTTTAACGAGAAACAAATAGTTGATTGAAAATGAAGTATTTAATGTTATTATCTAATCAATTATGTGTTTGCATCATTTTTATCGTATATATAATGAATTAATACCCATAAACTGAAAATTCACATAAACGTGGAAAAACGGCATAATATTGCCTAATTCGATGATAATTTGTTTAAATCACATAGAGGAAAAGGGGGATGATAAACGTCAAAATATTGCTATATTCGATGATTTTTCGTACAAAACAAAACGCAAGAAAACTTGCTTAAAATGCAATATTATGCGAAATTCTGAGATTTGAAGGCCAAATCACACATCGTAATACTACATGAAATAGTATCGAAATATTGGTAAAAATGAATATATTTACGTAGTATCAAACTACATGATTAACGTGAAAAAGTCACAATTTTACTAAATTTGAAGATTTTAACTTCAAATCATAGAGCGAGAATTAACTAAAATGTTCTTGATTTTCCGTTTATATTACCGATGGAAGATGTACACGTAAAACCGCTTTAATCCGGCTAAAACGTCGATATATGCAATAAAAACCGAACTTCTCCTCTTTTCAATATCTTACTGAGTATTTTAACGAGAAACAAATAGATGATTGAAAATGAGGTATTTAAGGTTATTATCTAATCAATTATGTGTTTGCATTATTTTTATCGTATATACAATGAATTAATAACAATAAACTGAAAATTCACAGAAACGTGGAAAAACGGCAAAATATTGCCTAATTCGATGATAATTTGTTTAAATCACATAAAGGAAAAGTGGATGATAAACGTCAAAATATTGCTAAATTCGATGATTTTTCGTACGAAACATAATGCAAGAAAACTTGCTTAAAATGCAATATTTCGCTAAATTCTGAGATTTGAAGGCCAAATCACATATCGTGATACTACATGAAATAGTGTCGAAATATTGGTAAAAATGAATATATATACGTAATATCAAACTACATGAAAAACGTGAAAAAAGTCACTATATAACCATATTTGAGGATTTTAACTTCAAATCATAGAGCGAGGTTTCGTATTATTCAGATCCAAGAAAAGTCATATGACAATGTTGTTTCCAATAAAAAGGATAAAAATAAATGTGTTTTCATTAGAATTAACTAAAATGTTCCTGATTTTCCGTTTATATTACCGATGGAAGATGTACTCGAAAACATCTCTATTCTGTCTGAAACGTCGATATATGCAATAAAAACAGAACTTCTCCCCTTTTCAATATCTTACTCAGTATTTTAACGAGAAACAAATAGTTGATTGAAAATGAAGTATTTAATGTTATTATCTAATCAATTATGTGTTTGCATCATTTTTATCGTATATATAATGAATTAATACCCATAAACTGAAAATTCACATAAACGTGGAAAAACGGCATAATATTGCCTAATTCGATGATAATTTGTTTAAATCACATAGAGGAAAAGGGGGATGATAAACGTCAAAATATTGCTATATTCGATGATTTTTCGTACAAAACAAAACGCAAGAAAACTTGCTTAAAATGCAATATTATGCGAAATTCTGAGATTTGAAGGCCAAATCACACATCGTAATACTACATGAAATAGTATCGAAATGTTGGTAAAAATGAATATATTTACGCAGTATCAAACTACATGATTAACGTGAAAAAGTCACAATTTTACCAAATTTGAAGATTTTAACTTCAGATCATAGAG
The DNA here is from genome assembly GCF_040958095.1 of Procambarus clarkii. Taxonomy (NCBI): domain Eukaryota; kingdom Metazoa; phylum Arthropoda; class Malacostraca; order Decapoda; family Cambaridae; genus Procambarus; species Procambarus clarkii. The sequence continues at coordinate 14,059,449 of NC_091219.1, forward strand.
CGAGAATTAACTAAAATGTTCTTGATTTTCCGTTTATATTACCGATGGAAGATGTACACGTAAAACCGCTTTAATCCGGCTAAAACGTCGATATATGCAATAAAAACCGAACTTCTCCTCTTTTCAATATCTTACTGAGTATTTTAACGATAAACAAATAGATGATTGAAAATGAGGTATTTAAGGTTATTATCTAATCAATTATGTGTTTGCATTATTTTTATCGTATATACAATGAATTAATAACAATAAACTGAAAATTCATAGAAACGTGGAAAAACGGCAAAATATTGCCTAATTCGATGATAATTTGTTTAAATCACATAAAGGAAAAGAGGATGATAAACGTCAAAATATTGCTAAATTCGATGATTTTTCGTACGAAACATAATGCAAGAAAACTTGCTTAAAATGCAATATTTTGCGAAATTCTGAGATTTGAAGGCCAAATCACATATCGTGATACTACATGAAATAGTGTCGAAATATTGGTAAAAATTAATATATATACGTAATATCAAACTACATGAAAAACGTGAAAAAAGTCACTATATAACCATATTTGAGGATTTTAACTTCAAATCATGGAGTGAGGATTCGTATTATTTAGATCCAAGAAAAGACATATGACAATGTTGTTTCCAATAAAAATGATAAAAATAAATGTGTTTGATTAGAATTAACTAAAATGTTCCTGATTTTCCGTTTATATTACCGATGGAAGACGTACTCGAAAACATCTCTATTCTGGCTGAAACGTCGATATATGCAATAAAAACAGAACTTCTCCCCTTTTCAATATCTTACTCAGTATTTTAACGAGAAACAAATAGTTGATTGAAAATGAAGTATTTAATGTTATTATCTAATCAATTATGTATTTGCATCATTTTTATCGTATATATAATGAATTAATACCCATCAACTGAAAATTCACAAAAACATGGAAAAACAGCAAAATATTGCCTAATTCGATGATATTTTGTTTAATTCACATAAAGGAAAAGGGGATGATAAACGTCAAAATATTGCTATATTCGATGATTTTTCGTACGAAACAAAATGCAAGAGTATTGCCTAAAATGCAATATTATGCGAAATTCTGAGATTTGAAGGCCAAATCACATATCTTGATACTACATGAAATAGTATCGAAATATTGGTAAAAATGAATGTATTTACGTAATATCAAACTACATGAAAAACGTGAAAAAATCACTATTTACCCTTATTTGAGGATTTTTAACTTCAAATCATAGAACGAGGTTTCATATTATTTAGATCCAAGAAAAGACATATGACAATGTTGTTTCCAATACAAATGATAAAAACAAATGGAAATAACTAAAATGTTCCTGATTTTCCGTTTATATTACCGATGGAAGATGTACACGTAAAACCGCTCTAATCCGGCTGAAACGTCGATATATGCAATAAAAAACGAACATCTCCCCTTTTCAATATCTTACTGAGTATTTTAACGAGAAACAAATAGATGATTGAAATCGAAGTATTTAAGGTTATTATCTAATCAATTATATGTTTGCATTATTTTTATCGTATATACAATGAATTAATAACAATAAACTGAAAATTCACAGAAACGTGGAAAATCGGCAAAATATTGCCTAATTCGATGATAATTTGTTTAAATCACATAAAGGAAAAGGGGATGATAAACGTCAAAATATTGCTAAATTCGATGATTTTTCGTACGAAACAAAATGCAAGAAAACTTGCTTAAAATGCAATTTTTGCGAAATTCTGAGATATGAAGGCCAAATCACATATCGTGATACTACATGAAATAGTATCGAAATATTGGTAAAAATGAATATATTTACGTAATATCAAACTCCATGAAAAACGTGAAAAAGTCTCTATTTAACCATATTTGAGGATTTTAACTTCAAATCATGGAGCGAGGTTTGTATTATATAGTTCCAAGAAAAGACATATGACAATGTTGTTTCTAATACAAATTATAAAAACCAATGTGTTTTCATTAGAATTAACTAAAATGTTCCTGATTTTCCGTTTATATTACCGATGGAAGATGTACACGAAAACCGCTCAATTCCGGCTGAAACGTCGATATATGCAATAAAAACCGAACTTCTCCCCTTTTCAATATCCTACTCAGTATTTTAACAAGAAACAAATGGTTGATTGAAAATGAAGTATTTAAGGTTATTATCTAATCAATTATGTGTTTGCATCATTTTTATCGTATATTTAATGAATAATTAACAATAAACTGAAAATTCACAGAAACGTGGAAAAACGGCAAAATATTGAATAATTCGATGATAATTTGTTTAAATCACATAAAGGAAAAGGGGATGATAAACGTCAAAATATTGCTAAATTCGATGATTTTTCGTACAAAACAAAATGCAAGAAAACTTGCTTAAAATGCAATATTTTGCGAAATTTTGAGATTTGAAGGCCAAATCACATATCGTGATACTACATGGAATAGTATCGAAATATTTGTAAAAATGAATATATTTACGTAATATCAAACTACATGAAAAACGTGAAAAAAGTCACTATATAACCATATTTGAGGATTTTAACTTCAAATCATAGAGCGAGGTTTCGTATTATTTAGATCCAAGAATAGACATATGACAATGTTGTTTCCAATAAAAATGATAAAAATCAATGTGTTTTCATTAGAATTAACTAAAATGTTCCTGATTTTCCGTTTATATTACCGATGGAAGATGTACACGAAAACATCTCTATTCCGGCTGAAACGTCGATATATGCAATAAAAACAGAACTTCTCCCCTTTTCAATATCTTACTCAATATTTTAACGAGAAACAAATAGTTGATTGAAAATGAAGTATTTAATGTTATTATCTAATCAATTATGTGTTTGCATCATTTTTATCGTATATATATAATGAATTAATACCCATAAACTGAAAATTCACAAAAACGTGGAAAAACAGCAAAATATTGACTAAACGATGATATTATGTTTAATTCACATAAAGGAAAAGGGGATGATAAACGTCAAAATATTGCTAAATTCGATGATTTTTCGTATGAAACAAAATGCAAGAATATTGCTTAAAATGCAATATTATGCGAAATTCTGAGATATGAAGGCCAAATCACATATCGTGATACTACATGAAATAGTGTCGAAATATTGGTAAAAATGAATATATATACGTAATATCAAACTACATGAAAAACGTGAAAAAAAGTCACTATATAACCATATTTGAGGATTTTAACTTCAAATCATAGAGCGAGGTTTCGTATTATTTAGATCCAAGAAAAGACATATGAGAATGGTGTTTCCAATACAAATTATAAAAAACAATGTGTTTTCATTAGAATTAATTAAAATGTTCTTGATTTTCCGTTTATATTACCGATGGAAGATGTACACGTAAAACCGCTCTAATCCGGCTGAAACGTCGATATATGCAATAAAAACAGAACTTCTCCCCTTTTCAATATCTTACTCAGTATTTAAACGAGAAACAAATAGTTGATTGAAAATGAAGTATTTAATGTTATTATCTAATCAATTATGTGTTTGCATCTTTTTTATCGTATATATAATGAATTAATACCCATCAACTGAAAATTCACAAAAACATGGAAAAACAGCAAAATATTGCCTAATTCGTTGATATTTTGTTTAATTCACATAAAGGAAAAGGGGATGATAAACGTCAAAATATTGCTATATTCGATGATTTTTCTTAAGAAACAAAATGCAAGAATATTGCCTAAAATGCAATATTATGCGAAATTCTGAGATTTGAAGGCCAAATCACATATCGTGATACTACATGAAATAGTATCGAAATATTGGTAAAAATGAATGTATTTACGTAATATCAAACTACATGAAAAACGTGAGAAAATCACTATTTACCCTTATTTGAGGATTTTAACTTCAAATCATAGAGCGAGGTTTCATATTATTTAGATCCAAGAAAAGACATATGACAATGTTGTTTCCAATACAAATGATAAAAACAAATGAAAATAACTAAAATGTTCCTGATTTTCCGTTTATATTACCGATGGAAGATGGAAGATGTACACGTAAAACCGCTCTAATCCGGCTGAAACGTCGATATATGCAATAAAAAGAGAACATCTCCCCTTTTCAATATCCTACTCAGTATTTTAACGAGAAACAAATGGTTGATTGAAAATAAAGTATTTAAGATTAATTTCTAATCAATTATGTGTTTGCATCATTTTTATCGTATATATAATGAATTAATAACAATAAACTGAAAATTCACAGAAACGGGGAAAAACGTCAAAATATCGCCTAATTCGATGATTTTTCGTACAAAACAAAATGCAAGAAAACTTGCTTAAAATGCAATATTATGAGAAATTCTAAGATATGAAGGCCAAATCACACATCGTGATACTACATGAAATAGTATCGAAATATTGGTAAAAATGAATATATTTACGTAATATCAAACTACATGAAAAACGTGAAAAAAGTCACTTTTTAACCATATTTGAGGATTTTAACTTCAAATCATAGAGCGAGGTTTCGTATTATTTAGATCCAAGAAAAGACATATGACAATGTTGTTTCCAATACAAATGATAAAAATCAATGTGTTTGCATTAGAATTAACTAAAATGTTCCTGATTTTCCGTTTATATTACCGATGGAAGATGTACACGAAAACATCTCTATTCCGGCTGAAACGTCGATATATGCAATAAAAACAGAACTTCTCCCCTTTTCAATATCTTACTCAGTATTTTAACGAGAAACAAATAGTTGATTGAAAATGAAGTATTTAATGTTATTATCTAATCATTTATGTGTTTGCATCATTTTTATCGTATATATAATGAATTAATACCCATAAACTGAAAATTCACAAAAACGTGGAAAAACAGCAAAATATTGCCTAATTCGATGATATTATGTTTAATTCACATAAAGGAAAAGGGGATGATAAACGTCAAAATATTGCTAAATTCGATGATTTTTCGTACGAAACAAAATGCAAGAATATTGCTTAAAATTCAATATTATGCGAAATTCTGAGATATGAAGGCCAAATCACATATCGTGATACTACATGAAATAGTGTCGAAATATTGGTAAAAATGAATATATATACGTAATATCAAACTACATGAAAAACGTGAAAAAAAGTCACTATATAACCATATTTGAGGATTTTAACTTCAAATCATAGAGCGAGGTTTCGTATTATTTAGATCCAAGAAAAGACATATGAGAATGGTGTTTCCAATACATATTATAAAAAACAATGTGTTTTCATTAGAATTAATTAAAATGTTCTTGATTTTCCGTTTATATTACCGATGGAAGATGTACACGTAAAACCGCTCTAATCCGGCTGAAACGTCGATATATGCAATAAAAATCGAACATCTCCCCTTTTCAATATCCTACTCAGTATTTTAACGAGAAACAAATGGTTGATTGAAAATGAAGTATTTAATGTTATTATCTAATCAATTATGTGTTTGCATCATTTTTATCGTATATTAAATGAATTAATAACAATAAACTGAAAATTCACAGAAACGTGGAAAAACGGCAAAATATTGCCTAATTCGATGATAATTTGTTTAAATCACATAAAGGAAAAGGGTATGATAAACGTCAAAATATTGCTAAATTCGATGATTTTTCGTACGAAAGAAAATGCAAGAATATTGCCTAAAATGCAATATTATGCGAAATTCTGAGATTTGAAGGCCAAATCACATATCGTGATACTACATGAAATAATATCGAAATATTGGTAAAAATGAATATATTTACGTAATATCAAACTACATGAAAAACGTGAAAAAATCACTATTTACCCTTATTTGAGGATTTTAACTTCAAATCATAGAGCGAGGTTTCATATTATTTAGATCCAAGAAAAGACATATGACAATGTTGTTTCCAATACAAATGATAAAAAACAATGTGTTTGCATTAGAATTAACTAAAATGTTCCTGATTTTCCGTTTATATTACCGATGGAAGATGTACACGAAAACCGCTCAATTCCGTCTGAAACGTCGATATATGCAATAAAAACCGAACATCTCCCCTTTTCAATATCCTACTCAGTATTTTAACAAGAAACAAATGGTTGATTGAAAATGAAGTATTTAAGGTTATTATCTAATCAATTATGTGTTTCCATCATTTTTATCTAATATTTAATGAATAATTAACAATAAACTGAAAATTCACAAAAACGTGGAAAAACTACAAAATATTGCCTAATTCGATGATATTTTGCTTAAATAACATAAAGGAAAAGGGGATGATAAACGTCAAAATATTGCTAAATTTATGATTTTTCGTACGAAACAAAATGCAAGAAAACTTGCTTAAAATGCATTATTATGCGAAATTCTGAGATTTGAAAGCCAAATCACATATCGTGATACTACATGAAATAGTGTCGAAATATTGGTAAAAATGAATATATATACGTAATATCAAACTACATGAAAAACGTGAAAAAAGTCACTATATAACCATATTTGAGGATTTTAACATCAAATCATAGAGCGAGGTTTCGTATTATTTAGATCCAAGAAAAGACATATGACAATGTTGTTTCCAATAATAATGATAAAAATCAATGTGTTTTCATTAGAATTAACTAAAATGTTCCTGATTTTCCGTTTATATTACCGATGGAAGATGTACACGAAAACATCTCTATTCCGGCTGAAACGTCGATATATGCAATAAAAACAGAACTTCTCCCCTTTTCAATATCTTACTCAATATTTTAACGAGAAACAAATAGTTGATTGAAAATGAAGTATTTAATGTTATTATCTAATCAATTATGTGTTTGCATCATTTTTATCGTATATATATAATGAATTAATACCCATAAACTGAAAATTCACAAAAACGTGGAAAAACAGCAAAATATTGCCTAATTCGATGATATTATGTTTAATTCACATAAAGGAAAAGGGGATGATAAACGTCAAAATATTGCTAAATTCGATGATTTTTCGTACGAAACAAAATGCAAGAATATTGCTTAAAATGCAATATTATGCGAAATTCTGAGATTTGAAGGCCAAATCACATATCGTGATACTACATGAAATAGTGTCGAAATATTGGTAAAAATGAATATATATACGTAATATCAAACTACATGAAAAACGTGAAAAAAGTCACTATATAACCATATTTGAGGATTTTAACTTCAAATCATAGAGCGAGGTTTCGTATTATTTAGATCCAAGAAAAGACATATGAGAATGGTGTTTCCAATACAAATTATAAAAAACAATGTGTTTTCATTAGAATTAATTAAAATGTTCTTGATTTTCCGTTTATATTACCGATGGAAGATGTACACGTAAAACCACTCTAATCCGGCTGAAACGTCGATATATGCAATAAAAACCGAACTTCTCCAATTTTCAATATCTTACTCAGTATTTTAACGAGAAACAAATAGATGATTGAAAATGAAGTATTTAAGGTTATTATATAATCAATTATGTGTTTGCATCATTTTTTTCGTATATATAATGAATTAATACCAATAAACTGAAAATTCACAAAAACGTGGAAAATCGGCAAAATAATGCCTAATTCGATGATATTTTGTTTAAATCACATAAAGGAAAAGGGGATGATAAACGTCAAAATACTGCTAAATTTGATGATTTTTCGTACGAAACAAAATGCAAGAAAACTTGCTTAAAAAGCAATATTATGCGAAATTCTGAGATTTTAAAGCCAAATCACGTATCTTGATACTACATGAAATAGTATCGAAATATTGGTAAAAATGAATATATTTACGTAATATCAAACAACATGAAAAACGTGAAAAAAGTCACTATTATACCATATTTGAGGATTTTAACTTCAAATCATAGAGCGAGGTTTCGTATTATTTAGATCCAAGAAAAGACATATGACAATGTTGTTTCCAATACAAATGATAAAAACCAGAGTGTTTTCATTAGAATTAACTAAAATGTTCTTGATTTTTCGTTTATATTACCTATGGAAGATGTACACGTAAAACCGCTCAATTATAACCGCTAATTTATATATATTATAAATTATCTATCGAAACACACTGGCAGGGGTCTCCAGCAACACACTGGCAGGGGTCTTTCACGCTTTACCCGACGCTTTATCCGACGTTTACCCGACGGTTTACCCGACGGTTTACCCGACGGTTTACCCTGACAGTTTACCCGACGTTTTATCCGACGTTTACCCGACGCTTTACCCTGACAGTTTACCCGACGGTTTACCCGACGCTTTACTCTCACAGTTTACCCGACGGTTTACAATGACGGTTTACCCGACGTGTTTAGTTTACAGTTTACACGTCAGTTATCATGAGAACAGATTTTCGACTATTTTATTTTATTTATTCGACGACTTACACGACGGGTAAACCCCGTCGGGTTTACCTGTCTGGTTTACCCGTTTTTACACGGGTAAAAATTATCCGACGATTTACGATTCATTCGGCGATTCATTCGGCGCTTTATTTATTCATTTTTATTTATTCATTTCTATTTATTATATTTTTATTTTTTTAATGTTTATTTAATATAATAGACATTATATATATACATAACATTAGATATACAGATTACATTAGATATTACATTACATTACATTAGATATTAGGTTACAGACACTAGATATAGACATATTATTTATTTTATTATATAGACATTACATATATATTACATTAGATATACATTACATTAGATATACATTACATTACATTACATTATTACATTACATTATTACATTACATATTACATTACATTACATTACATATTACATTACATTACATTACATTACATTACATATTACATTACATTACATATTACATTACATTACATATTACATATTACATTACATATTACATATTACATTACATATTACATATTACATTACATATTACATATTACATTACATATTACATATTACATTACATTACATTAGATATTACATTACATATTACATTACATTACATTACATTACATTAGATATTAGATTACAGACATTAGATGTATACATATTATTTATTTTATTATATAGACACGACCTGACCCGACACGACCTGACCTCGCCTTACCTAATCTAACTCGGGTCCAGGTGTGGGTCCGTGGGCCCCCGGACTTCCACCCTTCCCCACATCCCAGGGTCAGGTCAGGTCAGGTCAAGTTTTAGCTACCCAGAGACCTCACAGTCGAGATGGACGGACGCAGCTACAGGACGGGACACACACAAATCTGTGCCCTGTAGTTACACCGTTTTGACAGACTCGAACACACGTCAGTTCTCATGAGAACAGATTCCCATCCGACTAGGCCATTCTGGGGTCGCCAAGTTTTCCAAAGCTGGTTCTTATATTTATATTGAGTAATTTGGTAACATGTCGTCGACGGTTTAATGCTCCAATATTCCAGCTGAACAAAATATATATTTGGCTGCAACAGTTAACTTTGATACGTTTGAGTAAATAATATCTGTAATTATTGTATTTGGGCGTTAATAAACAGGGTAAAGCTCCGACGTAAATTTGCCTGGCGTGGATGGGTTTTTGTTTGGGCTATTTGGGGAGGAGGAGGAGGATGACGTCTTGACTGGAAGCTGAAGGGGGAGTGTGAAGCCCAGAAGGAGACCAACACGTTGATAACTTAGACAATATTGAGGGCATTTTTCGACATGTAAATTAATATACACGGAAGAAAAAATTTAAAGAGAGAGACTCAAGTGTTTTTTTGACTCATGAAGGTTAATAATTTACTAACATTTATGGTACTGAAAGGGACTATTTTCACTTTGTGAGAGAAGTTGTAGGAATTGTGGTAAGCTATTAGTTAGAAAAAAAGGGCAATCAACATTGTAAGAGTTTTTTCTCCTCATCTGCAGAGTAGGAATGAGGACAGCTAATTTATACAAACAGGCTGTTGCCGTTCTCTCGCTGTCTCTCTCTCTCATCTTCCTCTGATCTTCCTCTCTTCTGTTCTCTTTCTGACTTTGTATGTTATGCCTGTTTCTTTCTCTGTATTTCTGCCTCTCTCGCTCTCCCATGATACCAGTTCACAACATGCTGACTAACTCCTGGCTACCAATTTACTGCTAGGTGAACAGATGCATTTAATGAGAGGAAATGTGCCCAAACATTTTATGTCGTGAACGGCTTAGTAGGACCAATTACTACCCTACCCCACGATACAACCCCACAACATGCTGACTAAGTACTGGGTTCATATTTACTGCTAGGTGAACAGATGCATTAGGTGAGAGGAAATGTGCCCAAGCCATTTCTGCAGCCACTGGTAATCGAACCTAGAACTCCGGATTTTGAGTCAACAGTGAACACGTAAAACTTTCATATTTGTCTCAGTTTGAGTATATGTGTGCTTGTGTGGCTTACTCTCTCTGTCTCCATGTCTTCCTCTCTCTATACATATCTTTCTCTTTATCTCATTATATATCATAAAACTGTTAAACTTCGATATTTCTGGTACGTACAGACTATCAGGAATAAATGTGGTTCACAAGGATTCTCTCACACATGTTACTGGAACACAGATACTATCACCTTCATATGTCAGTCATGGTTTAGGTAATGACATCGAACCTGACGCAACCTGACCTGACGCAACCTGACCTGACGCAACCTGACCTGATACAACCTGACCTAACACTACCTGACCTGACGCAACCTGACCTGATGCAACCTGACCTGGCGCTACCTGACCTGACGCAACCTGACCTGACGCAACCTGACCTGATACAACCTGACCTGATACAACCTGACCTGACGCAACCTGACCTGATGCAACCTGACCTGACGCAACCTGACCTGACGCAACCTGACCTGACGCAACCTGACCTGATACAACCCGACCTGACACTACCTGACCTGACGCAACCTGACCTGACGCAACTTGACCTGATACAACCTGACCTGACACTACCTGACCTGACGCAACCTGACCTGATGCAACCTGACCTGACGCTACCTGACCTGACTCAACCTGATCTGACGCAACCTGACCTGACGCTACCTGACCTGACGCAACCTGGCTTGACGCAACCTAACCTAACGCAACCTAACCTGACCTGACGCTACCTGACCTGACGCAACCTGACCTGACGCTACCTGACCTGACCCTACCTGACCTGGCCTGACGCTACCGGACCTGACGCTACCTGACCTGACGCAACCTGACCTGACACAACCTGACCTGACGCAACCTGACCTGAAGCAACTTAACCTGATCCTACCTGACCTGACGCAACCTAACCTGACGCAACCTGACCTGACGCAACCTGACCTGACGCAACCTGACCTGACGCAACCTAACCTGACGCAACCAGACCTGACCTGACGCTACCTGACCTGACGCAACCTGAACTGACACAACCTGACCTGACGCAACCTTACCTGACGCAACCTGACCTGATGCTACCTGACCTGACGCAACCTGACCTGATACAACCTGACCTGACGCAAACTGACCTGACGCAACCTGACCAGACGTTACCTGACCTGACGCAACGTGACCTGACACAACCTGACCTGACGCAACCTGACCTGACGCAACCTGACCTGACACAACCTGACCTGACGCAACCTGATCTGGCGCTACCTGACCTGACTCAACCTGACCTGACACAACCTGACCTGACCTGACCTTCAGTAATTGGCCTATTTTCTGTATAAAAAATCGTAATTTCAAACTGCGAATACGCGCAGAGAGCCAGAATTTGAATCCAAAATATGGCTCAAGTGTAGAATTTGGGATGTTTGGGTTATTTTGAAAACAGCAGGGAGGGTTAGGGCAAAATGTGATCCATCGCTGCATTCAAGAAATTGGCACTTTTCGGTATAAAAAGTCGTAATTTCAAACTGCGAATACGTGCAGAGAGCCAGAATTTGGCTCCAAAATACGGCTCAAGCGTCGAATTTGGGATGTTTATAATATATTGAAAACTGCAGGGGGGTTTGGGCAAAATGTGACCCATCGCCGCTCTCAGTAATTGTCATATTTTCGGTAAAAAAAATCGTATATTCAAACTGCGAATACGTGCAGAGGGCCAGAATTTGCCTGCAAAATAGGGCTCAGGCGTCGAATTTGGGATGTTTGGGATATTTTGAGAACTAAAGAAAGGTTTTGGGCAAAATGTGATCCATCGCCGCTTTCAGTAATTGGCATATTTTCGGTATAAAAATTCGTAATTTAAAACTGCGAATACGTGCAGAGAGCCAGAATTTGGATCTAAAATATGGCTCAAGGGTCGAATTTAGAATGTTTGGGATATTTTGAAAACTGCAGGGGGGTTTGGCAAAATGTGTTCCATCGCCGCTCTCAGTAATTGGCATATTGATCTTCTCGAGATGTGATCTTCTGGTGATGTGATCTTCTGGAGATGTGATCTTCTGATGATGTGATCTTTTGGAGATTTGATCTTCTGGAGATGTGATCATCTCGAGATGTGATCTTCTGGTGATGTGATCTTCTGGAGATGTGATCTTCTGGAGATGTGATCTTCTAGTGATGTGATCTTCTCGAGATATGATCCTCTGCAGATGTGATCTTCTCGAGATGTGATCTTCTGGAAATGTGATCTTCTGGGGATTTGATCTTCTGGTGATGTGATCTTCTGGAGATGTGATCTTCTGGAGATGTGATCTTCTGTAGATGTGATCTTATGGAGATGTGATCTTCTGGGGATTTGATCTTCTAAGGATGTGATCTTCTGGGGATGTGATCTTCTGGGGATGTGATCTTCTGGTGATGTGATCTTCTCGAGATGTGATCTTTTGGAGATGTGATCTTCTCGAGATGTGATCTTCTGCTTATGTGATCTTCTGGAGATGTGATCATCTGGTGATGTGATCTTCTGGAGATGTGATCTCGAGATGTGATCTTCTCGAGATGTGATCATCTGGTGATGTGATCTTCTGGAGATGTGATCATCTGGTGATGTGATCTTCTGGAGATGTGATCTTCTGGAGGTGTGATCTTCTCGAGATGTGATCTTCTCGAGATGTAATCTTCTGGTGATGTGATCATCTCGAGATGTGATCTTCTCGAGATGTGATCTTCTGGTGATGTGATCTTCTGGAGATGTGATCATCTGGAGATATTATCTTCTGTTGATGTGATCTTCTGGAGATGTGATGTTCCCGAGATATGATATTCTGGAGATATGATCTTCTGGAGATGTGACCATCTGGAGATGTGATCTTCTGGAGATGTGATCATCTGGAGATGTGATGTTCTGGAGACGTGATCTTCTGGAGACGGGTTTTTCTAGAGATGTGATCTTCTCGAGATGTGATATTCTCGAGATGTGATCTTCCTCTGGAGATGTGATCTTCTGGAGATGTGATCTTCTGGAGATGTGATCTTCTGGAGATGTGATCTTCTCGAGATGTGATTTTCCGGAGATGTGATCTTCTGGCGATGTGATCTTCTCGAGATGTGATCTTCTCGAGATGTGATCTTCTGGAGATGTGATTTTCTGGAGATGTGATCTTCTGGGGATGTGATCTTCTGGAGATATGATCATATGGAGATATTATCTTCTGTTGATGTGATCTTCTGGAGATGTGATGTTCCCGAGATGTGATATTCTGGAGATATGATCTTCTGGAGATGTGATCATCTGGAGATGTGATCTTCTGGAGATGTGATCTTCTGGTGATGTGATCTTCTCGAGATGTGATCTTCTGGAGATGTGATCTTCTGTAGATGTGATCTTATGGAGATGTGATCTTCTGGGGATTTGATCTTCTAAGGATGTGATCTTCTGGGGATGTGATCTTCTGGGGATGTGATCTTCTGGTGATGTGATCTTCTCGAGATGTGATCTTTTGGAGATGTGATCTTCTCGAGATGTGATCTTCTGCTTATGTGATCTTCTGGAGATGTGATCATCTGGTGATGTGATCTTCTGGAGATGTGATCTCGAGATGTGATCTTCTCGAGATGTGATCATCTGGTGATGTGATCTTCTGGAGATGTGATCATCTGGTGATGTGATCTTCTGGAGATGTGATCTTCTGGAGGTGTGATCTTCTCGAGATGTGATCTTCTCGAGATGTAATCTTCTGGTGATGTGATCATCTCGAGATGTGATCTTCTCGAGATGTGATCTTCTGGTGATGTGATCTTCTGGAGATGTGATCATCTGGAGATATTATCTTCTGTTGATGTGATCTTCTGGAGATGTGATGTTCCCGAGATGTGATATTCTGGAGATATGATCTTCTGGAGATGTGACCATCTGGAGATGTGATCTTCTGGAGATGTGATCATCTGGAGATGTGATGTTCTGGAGACGTGATCTTCTGGAGACGGGTTTTTCTAGAGATGTGATCTTCTCGAGATGTGATATTCTCGAGATGTGATCTTCCTCTGGAGATGTGATCTTCTGGAGATGTGATCTTCTGGAGATGTGATCTTCTGGAGATGTGATCTTCTCGAGATGTGATTTTCCGGAGATGTGATCTTCTGGCGATGTGATCTTCTCGAGATGTGATCTTCTGGAGATGTGATTTTCTGGAGATGTGATCTTCTGGGGATGTGATCTTCTGGAGATATGATCATCTGGAGATATTATCTTCTGTTGATGTGATCTTCTGGAGATGTGATGTTCCCGAGATGTGATATTCAGGAGATATGATCTTCTGGAGATGTGATCATCTGGAGATGTGATCTTCTGGAGATGTGATCATCTGGAGATGTGATGTTCTGGAGACGTGATCTTCTGGAGACGGGATTTTCTAGAGATGTGATCTTCTCGAGATGTGATCTTCTCGAGATGTGATCTTCCTCTGGAGATGTGATCTTCTGGAGATGTGATCTTATGGAGATGTGATCTTCTGGAGAAGTGATCTTCTCGAGATGTGATTTTCCGGAGATGTGATCTTCTGGCGATGTGATCTTCTCGAGATGTGATCTTCTCGAGATGTGATCTTCTGGAGATGTGATTTTCTGGAGATGTGATCTTCTGGGGATGTGATCTTCTGGAGATGTGATCATCTGGAGATATTATCTTCTGTTGATGTGATCTTCTGGAGATGTGATGTTCCCGAGATGTGATATTCTGGAGATATGATCTTCTGGAGATGTGATCATCTGGAGATGTGATCTTCTGGAGATGTGATCATCTGGAGATGTGATGTTCTGGAGACGTGATCTTCTGGAGACGGGATTTTCTAGAGATGTGATCTTCTCGAGATGTGATCTTCTCGAGATGTGATCTTCCTCTGGAGATGTGATCTTCTGGAGATGTGATCTTCCTCTGGAGATGTGATCTTCTGGAGATGTGATCTTCTGGAGATGTGATCTTCTGGAGGTGTGATTTTCTCGAGATGTGATCTTCTCGAGATGTAATCTTCTGGTGATGTGATCATCTCGAGATGTGATCTTCTCGAGATGTGATCTTCTGGTGATGTGATCTTCTGGAGATGTGATCATCTGGAGATATTATCTTCTGTTGATGTGATCTTCTGGAGATGTGATGTTCCCGAGATGTGATATTCTGGAGATATGATCTTCTGGAGATGTGACCATCTGGAGATGTGATCTTCTGGAGATGTGATCATCTGGAGATGTGATGTTCTGGAGACGTGATCTTCTGGAGACGGGTTTTTCTAGAGATGTGATCTTCTCGAGATGTGATCTTCTCGAGATGTGATCTTCCTCTGGAGATGTGATCTTCTGGAGATGTGATCTTCCTCTGGAGATGTGATCTTCTGGGGATGTGATCTTCTCGAGATGTGATTTTCCGGAGATGTGATCTTCTGGCGATGTGATCTTCTCGAGATGTGATCTTCTCGAGATGTGTTCTTCTGGAGATGTGATCTTCTGGAGATGTGATCTTCTGGGGATGTGATCTTCTGGAGATGTGATCTTCTAGAGATGTGATCTTCTGGAGATGTGATTTTCTGGACATGTGGTCTTCTGGAGATGTGATCTTCTGGAGATGTGATCTTCTGGTGACGTGGTCTTCTCGAGATGTGATCTTCTGGTGATGTGATCTTCTCGTGATGTGATCTTCTGGTGATGTGATCTTCTCGGGATGTGATCTTCCTGTGATGTGATTTTCTCGAGATGTGATCTTCTCGAGATGTGATCTTCCTGTAATGTGATCTCGAGATGTGATCTTCTCGAGATGTGATCTTCTCGAGATGTGATCTTCTCGAGATGTGATCTTCCTCTGATGTGATCTTCTCGAGATGTGATCTTCTCGAGATGTGATCTTCCTGTGATGTGATCTTCTGGAGATGTGATCTTCTGGGAATGTGATCTTCTGGTAAAATGATCTTCTGGAGATGTGATCTTCTGGAGATGTGATCTTCTCGAGATGTGATCTTCTCGAGATGTGATCTTCCTGTGATGTGATCTTCTGGAGATATGATCTTCTGGGAATGTGATCTTCTGGTAATGTGATCTTCTGGAGATGTGATCTTCTGGGGATGTGATCTTCTCGAGATGTGATCTTCTCGAGATGTAATCTTCCTGTGATGTGATCTTCTCGAGATGTGATCTTCTCGAGATGTGATCTTCCTCTGGAGATAGTGGCCTACTCCTAATACATCGCAATTTACGTAATCTAGCAATACGTTAAAATGTGACGAACAAATTAGTTAAAATTAAAGCACCATAATATTGATGTTTTCTTTTCATCGACCCTTGGTGTGTGTTCAATATCCTTAGCGTAGTGTTCACTATCCTTAGTGTTATGTTCACTATTCTTGGCGTGGTGTTCACTATCCTAAGTGTGGTGTTCACTATCCTTAGCATAATGTTCACTATCCTTGGCGTGGTGTTCACTATCCTTGACATGGTATTCACTACCCTTGGCGTGTTGTTCACTATCCTTAGCGTAGTGTTCACTATCCTTGGCGTCGTGTTCACAATCCTTAGCGTGGTGCTCACTACCCTTGGTGTGGTGTTCACTATCCTTAGCGTAGTGTTCACTATCCTTGGCGTGGTGTTCACTATCCTTGGCTTGGTGTTCACTACCCTTGGTGTGGTGTTCACTATCCTTGGCATGGTGTTCACTATCCTTGGTGTGGAGTTCACTATCCTTGGCGTGGTGTTCACTATCCTTGTGTGGTGTTCACTATCCTTGGCGTGGTGCTCACTATCCTTGGCTTGGTGTTCACTACCCTTGGTGTGGTGTTCACTATCCTTGGCATGGTGTTCACTGCCCTTAGTGTGGTGTTCACTATCCTTAGCGTGGTGTTCACTATCCTTGTGTGGTGTTCACTATCCTTGGCGTGGTGCTCACTATCCTTGGCGTGGTGTTCACTACCCTTGGTGTGGTGTTCACTATCCTTGGCGTTGTGTTCACAATCCTTGGCGTGGTGTTCACTGTCCTTGGCGTGGTGTTATCTATCCTTGGCGTGGTGTTCACTAACCTTGGCGTGGTGTTCACTGAACTTGGCGTGGTGTTCACTATCCATGGAGTGGTGTTCACTATCTTTGGCGTGGTGTTCACTGAACTAGGCGTGGTGTTCACTATCCTTAGCGTGCTGTTCACTATCCTTGGCGTGGTATTTACTATCCAAGGCGTGGTGTTCACTATCCTTGGCGTGGTGTTCACTATCCTTGGCGTGGTGTTCACTATCCTTGGCGTGGTGTTCACTACCCTTGGGGCGGTGTTCACTATCCTTAGCGTAGTGTTCACTATCCTTGGCGTGGTGTTCACTATCCTTGGCGTGGTGTTCACTAGCATTGGTGTGGTGTTCACTATCCATGGCGTGGTGTTCACTATCCATGGCGTGGTGTTCACTATCCTTGTGTGGTGTTCACTATCCTTAACATGGTGTTCACTATCCTTAGCGTGGTGTTCACGATTAATGTCGTGGTGTTCACTAACCTTGGCGTGGTGTTCACTGAACTTGGCGTGGTGTTCACTATCCTTGGAGTGGTGTTCACTATCCTTGGCATGGTGTTCACTGAACTTGGCGTGGTGTTCACTATCCTTACCGTGGTGTTCACTATCCTTAGCGTGGTGTTCACTTCCCTTAGCGTGGTGTTCACTATCCTTAGCGTGGTGTTCACTATCCTTTGCGTGGTGTTCACTGAACTCGGCGTGGTGTTCACTGAACTTGGCGTTGATTTTCACAACCCTTGGCGTGGTGTTCACTGAACTTGGCGTTGATTTTCACAACCCTTGGCGTGGTGTTCACTACCCTTCGCGTGGTGTTCACGACCTTTGGCGTGGTGATCACTACCCATGGCATGTTCTTCACAACCCTTGCCGTCATGTTTACAACCCTTAGCGTGGTGTTCACTACCCTTAGCGTGGTGTTCACTACCCTTGGCGTGGTGTTCACTACCCTTAGCGTGGAGTTCACTTCCCTTGGCGTGGTGTTCACTACCCTTGGCGTGGTGTTCACTACCCCTGGAGTGGTGTTCACTACCCTTCACGTGGTGTTCACTACCCTGGGCGTGGTGTTCAGTACCCTTATTATGGTGTTCACTACCCTTGGCATAGTGTTCACTACCCTTAGCGTGGTGTTCACTACACTTGGCGTGGTGTTCACTACCCTTGGCATGGTGTTCCCTACCCTTAGCGTGGTGTTCACTACCCTTGGCGTGGCGTTCACTACCCTTGGCGTGGTGTTCACTACCCTTGGTGTGGTGTTCACAACCCTTGGCATGGTATTCACTAAACGGTGTGTGGTGTTCACTGAACTTGGCGTGGTGTTCATTGCCCTTGGCGTTGTGTTCACTACCCTTGGTTTGGTGTTCACTGAGCTTGGCGTGGTGTTCACCATCCTTAACATGGTGTTCACTATCCTTGGAGTGGTGTTCACTATCATTGGCGTGGTGTTCACTGAACTAGGCGTGGTCTTCACTATCATTGGCGTGGTGTTCACTATCCTTGTCGTGGTGTTTATTATCCATAGCGTGGTGTTCACTATCCTTGGCGTTGTGTTCACTATCCTTGGCGTGGTGTTCACTATCCTTTGCGTGGTGTTCACTATCCTTGGCGTGGTGTTCACTACCCTTGGTGTGGTGTTCACTACCCATAGCGTAGTGTTCACTATCCTTGGCGTGGTGCTCACTATCATTGGCGTGGTGTTCACTACCCTTGGTGTGGTGTTCACTATCCTTAGCGTGGTGTTCACTATCCTTGTGTGGTGTTCACTATCCTTGGCTTGGTGTTCACTATCCTTGGCGTGGTGTTCACTACCCTTGGTGGGGTGTTCACTATCCTTGGCGTGGTGTTCACTATCCTTGGCGTGGTGTTCAGTAACCTTGGCGTGGTGTTCACTGAACTTGGCGTGGTGTTCACTGAACTTGGCGTGGTGTTCACAATGCATGGAGTGCTGTTCATTATCCTTGGCGTGGTGTTCACTGAACTAGGCGTGGTGTTCACTATCCTTAGCCAGGTGTTCACTATCCTTGGCGTGGTGTTTACTATCCAAGGCGTCGTGTTCACTATCCTTGGCGTGGTGTTCACTACCTTTGGGGCGGTGTTCACTATCCTTAGCGTAGTGTTCATTATCCTTAACGTGGTGTTCACTATCTTTGGCGTGGTGTTCACTAGCATTGGTGTGGTGTTCACTATCCATAGCGTGGTGTTCACTATTCTTGTGTGGTGTTCACAATCCTTAACATGGTGTTCACACTACTTAGCGTGGTGTTCACGATCCTTGGCGTGGTGTTCACTAAGCTTGGCGTGGAGTTCATTGAACATGGCGTGGTGTTCACTATCCTTTGCGTGGTGTTCACTTCCCCTAGCGTGGTGTTCACTATCCTTTGCATGGTGTTCACTATCCTTTGCGTGGTGTTCACTGAACTTGGCGTGGTGTTCACAACCCTTGCCGTGGTGTTCACTACCCTTCGCGTGGTGTTCACAACCCTTGGCGTGGTGATCACTGCCCTTGGCATGTTCTTCAATACCCTTGACGTGGTGTTCACTACCTTTGCCGTCATGTTCACTACCCTTGGCGTGGTGTTCACTACCCTTAACGTGTTGTTCACTACCCTTGGCGTGGTGTTCACTACCCTTAACGTGGTGTTCACTACCCATGACGTCATGTTCACTGCCCTTGGCGTGGAGTTCACTACCCTTGGCGTGGAGTTCACTAACCTTGGCGTGGTGTTCACCACCCTTGGCATGGTGTTCACTACCTTTAGCGTGGTGTTCACTATTCTTGGCGTGGTGTTCACTACCCTTGGCGTGGTGTTCACTACCCTTGACGTGGTGTTCACTACCCTTGGCGTGGTGTTCACTACCCCTGGAGTGGTGTTCACTACCCTTCACGTGGTTTTCACTAACCTGGGCGTGGTGTTCAGTACCCTTATCATGGTGTTCACTACCCTTGGCATAGTGTTCACTACCCTTAGCGTGGTGTTCACTACCATTGGCGTGGTGTTCACTACCCTTAGCGTGGTGTTCCCTACCCTTAGCGTGGTGTTCACTACCCTAGGCGTGGTGTTCACTACCCTTGGCGTGGTGTTCACTACCCTTGGTGTGGTGTTTACTACCCTTGGCGTGGTATTCACTGAACGTTGCATGGTGTTCACTGAACTTGGCGTGGTGTTCACTGCCTTTGGCGTTGGGTTCACTACCATTGGTTTGGTGTTCACTGAACTTGGCGTGGTGTTCACTATCCTTAACGTGGTGTTCACTATCCTTAGCGTGGTGTTCACTACCCTTAGCATGTTTTTCACTACCCTTGGTGTGGTGCTCAATACCCTTGACGTGGTGTTCACTACTCATGACGTGGTGTTCAGTACTCTTGACGTGGTGTTCACTACCCTTGGCATGGTGTTCACTTCCCTTGGTGTGGTGTTCACTACCCTTCGTGTGGTGTTCATTTCCCCTGGCGTGGTGTTCACTACCCCTAACGTGGTGGTTACTACCCTTAGTGTGGTGCTCACTACCCTTAGCGTGGTGTTCACTACCCTTAGCGTGGTGATCACTACCCTTGACGTGGTGTTCACTACTCTTGGCGTGGGGATCATTACCCTTAATGTGGTGTTCACTTCCCTTGGCATGATGTTCACTTCCCTTTCCATGGTGTTCACTACCCTTGGCTTGGTATTTACTAACATTAGCGTGGTGTTCATTACCCTTGGCATGGTGTTCACTACCCTTGGCGTGGTGTTCACTACCCCCGGTGAGGTGTTCACTACCCTTAGCATAGTGTTCACTACGTTTATCATAGTGTTCACTTCTTTTGGCATGGTCTTCACTACACTTAGCATGGTTTTCACTAACCTTGACGTGGTGTTCACTACCCTTTGCGTAATGTTCGCTACCCTTAGCATGGTGTTCACTACCCATGGCGTAGTATTCACTACCCTTGGCGTGGTGTTCACTACCCTTGGCGTGGGGATCATTACCCTTGGTGTGGTGTTCACTTAGTTTTGCATGGCGTTCACTACCCTTGGCTTGGTATTTACTAACCTTGGCGTGGTGTTCATTACCCTTGGCATGGTGTTTCACTACCCTTCATTTGGTGTTCACTAATTTTGGCGTGGTGTTCACTAACCCTGGCGAGGTGTTCACTACCCTTGGCATAGTGTTCACTATCTTTGGCATAGTGTTCACTTCCCTTGGCATGGTGTTCACTACCCATAGCATGGTTTTTACTAACCTTGACGTGGTGTTCACTTCCCTTGACGTGGTGTTCAATACCCATGGCGTGGTGTTCACTAACCCTGGCGAGGTGTTCACTACCCTTGGCATAGTGTTCACTATCTTTGGCATAGTGTTCACTTCCCTTGGCATGGTGTTCACTACCCATAGCATGGTTTTCACTAACCTTGACGTGGTGTTCACTAACCTTGGCGTGGTGTTCACCACCCTTGGCATGGTATTCACTACCTTTAGCGTGGTGTTCACTACCCTTGGCGTGGTGTTCACTACCCTTGGCGTGGTGTTCACTACCCTTGGCGTGGTGTTCACTACCCCTGGAGTGGTGTTCACTACCCTTCACGTGGTTTTCACTAACCTGGGCGTGGTGTTCAGTACCCTTATCATGGTGTTCACTACCCTTGGCATAGTGTTCACTACCCTTGGCGTGGTGTTCACTACCCTTGACTTGG
Organism: Procambarus clarkii; assembly: GCF_040958095.1. Taxonomy (NCBI): domain Eukaryota; kingdom Metazoa; phylum Arthropoda; class Malacostraca; order Decapoda; family Cambaridae; genus Procambarus; species Procambarus clarkii. The sequence continues at coordinate 14,081,555 of NC_091219.1, forward strand.
TATTCACTGAACGTGGCGTGGTGTTCACCGAACATAGCGTGGTGTTCACTACCCTTGACATGGTTTTCATTATCCTTCGTGTGGTGCTCAATACCTTTAGCGTAGTGTTCACTACCCTTGGCGTAATGTTCACTACTCTTGGCGTGGTGTTCACTTCCCTTGGTTTGGTGTTCACTACCCATGACGCGGTGTTCACTACTCTTAGCGTGGTATTCACTACCCTTGGCGTGGTTTTCACTACCCCTGGCGCGGTGTTCACTACCCTTGGCATGGTGTTCACTACCCATGGCGTGGTGTTCACTACCCTTGGACGTGGTGTTCACTACTCTTGGCGTGGTGTTCACTACCCTTAGTGTGGTGTTCATTACCCTTGGCGTGGTGTTCACTACCCTTTGCGAGGTTATCACTAACCTAGGCGTTGTGTTCACTACCCTTGACGTGGTGTTCACTACCCTTGGCATGGGGTTCATTACCCTTGGCGTGGTGTTCACTACCCTTGGCATGGTGTTCACTTCCCTTTGCATGGTGTTCACTACCCTTGGCTTGGTATTTACTAACCTTGGCGTGGTGTTCACTACCCTTGGCATCGTGTTCACATCCCTTGGTATGGTGTTCACTACCCTTAGCATTGCTTTCACTAACGTTGACGTGGTGTACACTACCCTTGGCGTGGTGTTCACTACCAATGGTATGGTGTTCACTACTCATAGCGTGGTGTTCACTACCCTTGGCGTGGTGTTCACTATCCTTGGCGTTATGTTCACTACACTTGGCGTGGTATTCACTACCTTTGGCATGGTGTTCAATACCATTGGCTTGATGTTCACTACCTTTGGAGTAATGTTCACTACCCTTGGCATGGTGTTCACTACCCTTGGCGTATTCTTCACTACCCTAGACGTGGTGATCACTACCCCTGGCGTGGTATTCACCACCCTTGGCGTGGTGTTCACTACCTTTCGCTTGGTGTTCACTACTATCGCATGGTGTTCACTACCCTTGGCATGGTGTTCACTACCCTTGGAGTGGTGTTCACTACCCCCGGCGAGGTGTTCACTACCCTTGGCATAGTGTTCACTACCTTTGGCATAGTGTTCACTTCCCTTGGCATGGTGTTCACTACCCTTAGCATGGTTTTCACTAACATTGACCTGGTGTTCACTACCCTTGGCGTGGTGTTCACTACCCATGGCATGGTGTTCACTACCCATGGCGTCACGTTCACTACCCTTGGCGTGGTGTTCACTACCCTTGGCGTTAAGTTCATTACCCTTGGCGTGGTGTTCACTACCCTTGACGTCATGTTCACTACCCTTGACGTCATGTTCACTACCCTTGGCGTGGTGTTCACTACCCATGGCATGGAATTCACTAACCTTGGCGTGGTGTTCACCACCCTTGGCGTGGTGTTAACTACCCTTGGCGTGGTGTTCACTTCCCATTACATGGTTTACACTACCAATGGCGTGCTGTTCACTACCCTTGGCGTCATGCTCACTACCATTGGCGTGGTGTTCACTACCCTTGGCTTGGTGTTCACTACCAATGGCTTGGTGTACACTACCATTGGCATGGTGTTCACTACCCGTGGCATGCTGTTCACTACACTTAGCGTGGTGTTCACTACCCTTGGCGTGGTCTTCACTACCCTTAGCGTTGTGTTCACTACCATTGGCAAGGTGTTCACTACACTTAGCATGGTGTTCACTACGCTTTATTTGGTGTTCACTACCCTTAGCGTGGTGTTCACTACCCCTGGCGAGGTGTTCACTACCCTTATCATAGTGTTCACTACCCTTGGCATCGTGTTGACATCCCTTGGTATGGTGTTCACTACCCTTAGCATTGTTTTCACTAACGTTGACGTGGTGTACACTACCCTTGGCGTGGTGTTCACTACCAATGGTATGGTGTTCACTACTCATAGCGTGGTGTTCACTACCCTTGGCGTGGTGTTCACAATCCTTGGCGTTATGTTCACTACACTTGGTGTGGTATTCACTACCTTTGGCTTGGTGTTCAATACCATTGGCTTGATGTTCACTACCTTTGGAGTAATGTTCACTACCCTTGGCATGGTGTTCACTACCCTTGGCGTATTCTTCACTACCCTAGACGTGGTGATCACTACCCCTGGCGTGGTATTCACCACCCTTGGCGTGGTGTTCACTACCTTTCGCTTGGTGTTCACTACTATCGCATGGTGTTCACTACCCTTGGCATGGTGTTCACTACCCTTGGAGTGGTGTTCACTACCCCCGGCGAGGTGTTCACTACCCTTGGCATAGTGTTCACTACCTTTGGCATAGTGTTCACTTCCCTTGGCATGGTGTTCACTACCCTTAGCATGGTTTTCACTAACATTGACGTGGTGTTCACTTCCCTTGGTGTGGTGTTCACTACCAATGACGTGGTGTTCACTACTCTTAGCGTAGTCTTCACTACCCTTCGTGTGGTGTTCACTACCCTTGGCGTGGTGTTCACTACCCCTAACGTGCTGTTCACTACCTTTAGCGTGGTGATCACTATCCTTGGCGTTGTGTTAACTACCCTTAGCGTGGTGTTCACTACCCTTTGCATGGTGTTCACTACCCTTTACTTGGTGTTCACTACCCTTAGCGTGGGGTTCATTACCCTTGGCGTGGTGTTCACTACCCTTGGCATGGTGTTCATTTCCCTTTGCATGGTGTTCACTACCCTTGACGTGGTGTTTACTAACCTTGGCATCGTGTCACTACTTTTGGCATGGTGTTCACTACCCTTCATTTGGTGTTTACTACCCTTGGCGGGGTGCTTACTATCCCTGACGAGGTGTTCACTACCCTTGTCATGGTGTTCACTACCCTTAGCATAGTGTTCACTTCCTTGGCATGGTGTTCACAACCCTTAGCATAGTTTTCACTAACCTTGACGTGGTGTTCACTACCCTTAGCGTGGTGTTCCCTACCCTGTGTGTAGTGTTCATTACCCTTGGTGTGGTGTTCACTACCTTTGACGTATTGTTCACTAACAATGGTATGGTGTTCACTACTCATAGCGTGGTGTTCACTACCCTTAGCGTGGGGTTCACTATCCTTGGCGTTATGTTCACTACCGTTGGCGTGGTATTCACTACCTTTGGCTTGGTGTTCAATACAATTGGCTTGATATTCACTACCCTTGGCGTGATGTTCACTACCCTTGGCGTGGTCTTCACTACCCTAGGCGTGGTGTTCACTACCCCTGGCGTGGTGTTCACCACCCTTGGCGGGGTGTTCACTACCTTTGGCTTGGTGTTCACTACCATCGCATGGTGTTCACTACCCTTGGCATGGTGTTCACTACCCTTGGAGTGGTGTTCACTACCCCCGGCGAGGTGTTCACTACCCTTGGCATAGTGTTCACTACCTTTGGCATAGTGTTCACTTCCCTTGGCATGGTGTTCACTACCCTTAGCATGGTTTTCACTAACATTGACGTGGTGTTCACTACCCTTGGCGTGGTGTTCACTACCCATGGCATGGTGTTCACTCCCCATGGCGTCACGTTCACTACCCTTGGCGTGGTGTTCACTACCCTTGGCGTTAAGTTCATTACCCTTGGCGTGGTGTTCACTACCCTTGACGTCATGTTCACTACCCTTGACGTCATGTTCACTACCCTTGGCGTGGTGTTCACTACCCATGGCATGGAATTCACTAACCTTGGCGTGGTGTTCACCACCCTTGGCGTGGTGTTAACTACCCTTGGCGTGGTGTTCACTTCCCATTACATGGTTTACACTACCAATGGCGTGCTGTTTACTACCCTTTGCGTGGTGTTCACTACCCTTGGCGTCATGCTCACTACCATTGGCGTGGTGTTCACTACCCTTGGCTTGGTGTTCACTACCAATGGCTTGGTGTTCACTACTATTGGCATGGTGTTCACTACCCGTGGCATGCTGTTCACTACCCTTAGCGTGGTGTTCACTGCCCTTGGAGTGGTCTTCACTACCCTTAGCGTTGTGTTCACTACCATTGGCAAGGTGTTCACTACACTTAGCATTGTGTTCATTACCCTTCGTGTGGTGTTCACGACCCCTGGCGTGGTGTTCACTACCCTTGATGTGGTGTTCACTACCCTTGGCGTGGTGTTTCACTACCCTTAGCGTGGTATTCACTGAACGTGGCGTGGTGTTCCACTTCCCTTCAAATGGTTTTCACTACCCTTGGTGTGGTGCTCACTACCCTTAGCGTGGTGTTCACTACCCTTGGCGTAATGTTCACTACTCTTGGCGTGGTGTTCACTTCCCTTGGTGTGGTGTTCACTACCAATGACGTGGTGTTCACTACTCTTAGCGTAGTCTTCACTACCCTTCGTGTGGTGTTCACTACCCCTAACGTGCTGTTCACTACCTTTAGCGTGGTGATCACTATCCTTGGCGTTGTGTTAACTACCCTTAGCGTGGTGTTCACTACCCTTTGCATGGTGTTCATTCCCTTTGCATGGTGTTCACTACCCTTAGCGTGGGGTTCATTACCCTTGGCGTGGTGTTCACTACCCTTGGCATGGTGTTCATTTCCCTTTGCATGGTGTTCACTACCCTTGACGTGGTGTTTACTAACCTTGGCATCGTGTTCACTACTTTTGGCATGGTGTTCACTACCCTTCATTTGGTGTTTACTACCCTTGGCGGGTGCTTACTATCCCTGACGAGGTGTTCACTACCCTTGTCATGGTGTTCACAACCCTTAGCATAGTGTTCACTTCCTTGGCATGGTGTTCACAACCCTTAGCATAGTTTTCACTAACCTTGACGTGGTGTTCACTACCCTTAGCGTGGTGTTCCCTACCCTGTGTGTAGTGTTCATTACCCTTGGTGTGGTGTTCACTACCTTTGACGTATTGTTCACTACCAATGGTATGGTGTTCACTACTCATAGCGTGGTGTTCACTACCCTTAGCGTGGGGTTCACTATCCTTGGCGTTATGTTCACTACCGTTGGCGTGGTATTCACTACCTTTGGCTTGGTGTTCAATACAATTGGCTTGATATTCACTACCCTTGGCGTGATGTTCACTACCCTTGGCGTGGTCTTCACTACCCTAGGCGTGGTGTTCACTACCCCTGGCGTGGTGTTCACCACCCTTGGCGGGGTGTTCACTACCTTTGGGCTTGGTGTTCACTACCATCGCATGGTGTTCACTACCCTTTGCATGGTGTTCACTACCCTTTGCGTGGTGCTCACTACCCCCCGACGAGGTGTTCACTACCTATGGCATAGTGTTTCACTTCCCTTGGCATGTTGTTCACTACCCTTGGCATGGTTTTCACTAACCTTGAAGTGGTGTTCACTACCCTTGGCGTGGTGTTCACTACCCATGGCATAGTGTTCACTACCCATGGCGTCACGGTCACTACCCTTGGCGTGGTGTTTACTACCCTTGGCGTTATGTTCATTACCTTTGGCGTGGTGTTCACAACCTTTAGCTTGGTGTTCAATACCATTGGCTTGATGTTCACTACCTTTCGAGTGATGTTTACTACCCTTGGCGTGGTCTTCACTACCCTAGGCGTGGTCTTCACTACCCCTGGCGTGGTGTTCACCACCCTTGGCGTGGTGTTCACTACCTTTGGCTTGGTGTTCACTTCCATTCGCATGGTGTTCACTACCCTTGGCGTGGTGTTCACTACCCTTGGCGTGGTGTTCACTACCCTTAACGTGGTGTTCACTACCCTTGACGTCATGTTCATTACCCTTGGCGTGGTGCTCACTACCCATGGCATGGAATTCACTAACCTTGGCGTGGTGTTCACTACCCTTGTGCGTGGAGTTCACTACCCTTGGCGTGGTGATCACTTCCCATTACATGGTGTACACTACCAATGGCGTGCTGTTTACTACCCTTGGCGAGGTGTTCACTACCCTTGACTTGGTGTTCACTACCAAGGCTTGGTGTTCACTACCATTGGCATGGTGTTCACTACCCGTGGCAAAGTGTTCACTACCCTTTGCGTGGTGTTCACTACCCTTGGCGTGGTCTTCACTGCCCTTGGCGTGGTCTTCACTACGCTTGGCGTAATGTTCACTACTCTTAGCGTAGTCTTCACTACCCTTCGTGTGGTGTTTCACTACACTTGGCGTGGTATTCACTACCTTTAACGTGCTGTTCACTACCCTTAGCGTGGTGATCACTAACCTAGGCGTTGTGTTCACTACCCTTGGCGTGTTGTTTGCTACCCTTACCATGGTGTTCATTACCCTTGGCGTGGTGTTCACTACCCTTGGCATGGTGTTCACTACCCTTGACGTGGTGTTCACTACCCTTGGCGTGGGGTTCATTACCCTTGGCGTGGTGTTCACTACCCTTGGCATGGTGTTCACTTCCCTTTGCATGGTGTTCACTACCCTTGGCTTGGAATTTACTAGCCTTGGCGTGGTGTTCACTACCCTTGGCATGGTGTTCACTTCCCTTTGCATGGTGTTCACTACCCTTGGCTTGGAATTTACTAGCCTTGGCGTGGTGTTCACTACCCTTGGCATGGTGTTCACTACCCTTCATTTCGTGTTCACTACCCTTGGCGTGGTGTTCACTACCCCTGGCGAGGTGTTCACTTACCCTTGGCATGGTGTTACTACCCTTGGCATAGTGTTCACATCCCTTGGCATGGTGTTCACTACCCTTAGCTTTGTTTTCACTAACCTTGACGTGGTGTACACTACCCTTAACGTGGTGTTCACTACCAATGGTATGGTGTTCACTACTCATAGCGTGGTGTTCACTACCCTTGGCGTGGTGTTCACTATCCATGGCGTTATGTTCACTACCCTTGGCGTGGTATTCACTACCTTTGGCTTGGTGTTCACTACAATTGACTTGATATTCACTACCCTTGGCGTGATGTTCACTACCCCTGGCGTGGTCTTCACTACCCTTGGCGTGGTGTTCACTACCCTTGGCGTGGTGTTCACTACCCCTGGCGTGGTGTTAACTATCCTTAACGTGGTGTTCACTACCCTTGACGTCATGTTCACTACCCTTGGCGTGGTGTTCACTTAGCATTGGCATTGTGTTCACTACCAATGGCCTGGTGTTCATTACCCTTGGCCTGGTGTTCACTACCCTTACCGTCATGTTGACTACAATTGGCGTGGTGTTCACTAACCTTGGCTTGGTGGTCACTACCCTTGGCTTGGCGTTCACTACCATTGGCATGGTGTTCACAACCCTTGGCATGGTGTTCACTACCCTTAGCGTGGTGTTTACTACCCTTGGCGTGGTGTTCACTACCCTTGGCGTGGTCTTCACTACCCTAGGTGTGGTGTTCACTTACATTGGCAAGGTGTTCACTACCCTTCGCATTTTCCGTGAGTATTACCGATGGAAGATGTACACGAAAACCGCTCAATTCCGTCTGAAACGTCGATATATGCAATAAAACCGAACATCTCCACTTTTCAATATCCTACTCAGTATTTTAACAAGAAACAAATGGTTGATTGAAAATGAAGTATTTAAGGTATTATCTAATCAATTATGTGTTTGTATCATTTTTATCCTATATTTAATGAATAATTAACAATAAACTGAAAATTCACAAAACGTGGAAAAACTACAAAATATTGCCTAATTCGATGATATTTTGCTTAAATAACATAAAGGAAAAGGGGATGATAAACGTCAAAATATTGCTAAATTTATGATTTTTCGTACGAAACAAAATGCAAGAAAATTTGCTTAAAATGCATTATTATGCGAAATTCTGAGATTGAAAGCCAAATCACATATCGTGATACTACATGAAATAGTGTCGAAATATTGGTAAAAATGAATATATATACGTAATATCAAACTACATGAAAAACGTGAAAAAATTCACTATATAACCATATTTGAGGATTTTAACTTCAAATCATAGAGCGGGGTTTCGTATTATTTAGATCCAAGAAAAGACATATGACAATGTTGTTTCCAATAATTATGATAAAAATCAATGTGTTTTCATTAGAATTAACTAAAATGTTCCTGAATTTTCCGTTTATATTACCGATGGAAGATGTACACGAAAACATCTCTATTCCGGCTGAAACGTCGATATATGCAATAAAAACAGAACTTCTCCCCTTTTCAATATCTTACTCAGTATTTTAACGAGAAACAAATAGTTGATTGAAAATGAAGTATTTAATGTTATTATCTAATCAATTATGTGTTTGCATCATTTTTATCGTATATATAATGAATTAATACCCATAAACTGAAAATTCACAAAAACGTGGAAAAACAGCAAAATATTGCCTAATTCGATGATATTTTGTTTAATTCACATAAAGGAAAAGGGGATGATAAACGTCAAAATATTGCTATATTCGATGATTTTTCGTACGAAACAAAATGCAAGAATATTGCTTAAAATGCAATATTATGCGAAATTCTGAGATTTGAAGGCCAAATCACATATCGTGATACTACATGAAATAGTATCGAAATATTGGTAAAAATGAATGTATTTGTATCAAATATTTGTATTTTGTATCAAATGAATGTATCAAACTACATGAAAAACGTGAAAAAATCACTATTTACCCATATTTGAGGATTTTAACTTCAAATCATAGAGCGAGGTTTCATATTATTTAGATCCAAGAAAAGACATATGACAATGTTGTTTCCAATACAAATGATAAAAATCAATGGAATTAACTAAAAATGTTCCTGATTTTCCGTTTATATTACCGATGGAAGATGTACACGTAAAACCGTTTTAATCCGGCTAAAACGTCGATATATGCAATAAAAACCGAACTTCTCCCCTTTTCAATATCTTACTGAGTATTTTAACGAGAAACAAATAGATGATTGAAAATGAAGTATTTAAGGTTATTATCTAATCAATTATGTGTTTGCATTATTTTTATCGTATATATAATGAATTAATAACAATAAACTGAAAATTCACAGAAACGTGGAAAAACGGCAAAATATTGAATAATTCGATGATAATTTGTTTAAATCACATAAAGGAAAAGGGGATGATAAACGTCAAAATATTGCTAAATTCGATGATTTTTCGTACGAAACAAAATGCAAGAAAACTTGCTTAAAATGCAATATTTTGCGAAATTTTGAGATTTGAAGGCCAAATCACATATCGTGATACTACATGGAATAGTATCGAAATATTGGTAAAAATGAATATATTTACGTAATATCAAACTACATGAAAAACGTGAAAAAGTCACTATATAACCATATTTGAGGATTTTAACTTCAAATCATAGAGCGAGGTTTCGTATTATTTAGATCCAAGAAAAGACATATGACAATGTTGTTTCCAATAAAAATGATAAAAATCAATGTGTTTTCATTAGAATTAACTAAAATGTTCCTGATTTTCCGTTTATATTACCGATGGAAGATGTTCACGAAAACATCTCTATTCCGGCTGAAACGTCGATATATGCAATAAAAAACAGAACTTCTCCCCTTTTCAATATCTTACTCAATATTTTAACGAGAAACAAATAGTTGATTGAAAATGAAGTATTTAATGTTATTATCTAATCAATTATGTGTTTGCATCATTTTTATCGTATATATATAATGAATTAATACCCATAAACTGAAAATTCACAAAAACGTGGAAAAACAGCAAAATATTGCCTAATTCGATGATATTATGTTTAATTCATATAAAGGAAAAGGGGATGATAAAGGTCAAAATATTGCTAAATTCGATGATTTTTCGTACGAAACAAAATGCAAGAATATTGCTTAAAATGCAATATTATGCGAAATTCTGAGATTTGAAGGCCAATTCACATATCGTGATACTACATGAAATAGTGTCGAAATATTGGTAAAAATGAATATATATACGTAATATCAAACTACATGAAAAACGTGAAAAAAAGTCACTATATAACCATATTTGAGGATTTTAACTTCAAATCATAGAGCGAGGTTTCGTATTATTTAGATCCAAGAAAAGACATATGAGAATGGTGTTTCCAATACAAATTATAAAAAACAATGTGTTTTCATTAGAATTAATTAAAATGTTCTTGATTTTCCGTTTATATTACCGACGGAAGATGTACACGTAAAACCGCTCTAATCCGGCTGAAACGTCGATATATGCAATAAAAACAGAACTTCTCCCCTTTTCAATATCTTACTCAGTATTTTAACGAGAAACAAATAGTTGATTGAAAATGAAGTATTTAATGTTATTATCTAATCAATTATGTGTTTGCATCATTTTTATCGTATATATAATGAATTAATACCCATCAACTGAAAATTCACAAAAACATGGAAAAACAGCAAAATATTGCCTAATTCGTTGATATTTTGTTTAATTCACATAAAGGAAAAGGGGATGATAAACGTCAAAATATTGCTATATTCGATGATTTTTCGTACGAAACAAAATGCAAGAATATTGCCTAAAATGCAATATTATGCGAAATTCTGAGATTTGAAGGCCAAATCACATATCGTGATACTACATGAAATAGTATCGAAATATTGGTAAAATGAATGTATTTACGTAATATCAAACTACATGAAAAACGTGAAAAAAATCACTATTTACCCTTATTTGAGGATTTTAACTTCAAATCATAGAGCGAGGTTTCATATTATTTAGATCCAAGAAAAGACATATGACAATGTTGTTTCCAATACAAATGATAAAAACAAATGGAAATAACTAAAATGTTCCTGATTTACCGTTTATATTACCGATGGAAGATGTACACGTAAAACCGCTCTAATCCGGCTGAAACGTCGATATATGCAATAAAAACCGAACATCTCCCCTTTTCAATATCCTACTCAGTATTTTAACGAGAAACAAATGGTTGATTGAAAATAAAGTATTTAAGATTAATTTCTAATCAATTATGTGTTTGCATCATTTTTATCGTATATATAATGAATTAATAACAATAAACTGAAAATTCACAGAAACGTGGAAAAACGTCAAAATATTGCCTAATTCGATGATTTTTCGTACAAAACAAAATGCAAGAAAACTTGCTTAAAATGCAATATTATGCGAAATTCTAAGATTTGAAGGCCAAATCACACATCGTGATACTACATGAAATAGTATCGAAATATTGGTAAAAATGAATATATTTACGTAATATCAAACTACATGAAAAACGTGAAAAAAGTCACTTTTTAACCATATTTGAGGATTTTAACTTCAAATCATAAAGCGAGGTTTCGTATTATTTAGATCCAAGAAAAGACATATGACAATGTTGTTTCCAATAATAATGATAAAAATCAATGTGTTTTCATTAGAATTAACTAAAATGTTCCTGATTTTACGTTTATATTACCGATGGAAGATGTACACGAAAACATCTCTATTCCGGCTGAAACGTCGATATATGCAATAAAAACAGAACTTCTCCCCCTTTTCAATATCTTACTCAGTATTTTAACGAAAAACAAATAGTTGATTGAAAATGAAGTATTTAATGTTATTATCTAATCATTTATGTGTTTGCATCATTTTTATCATATATATAATGAATTAATACCCATAAACTGAAAATTCACAAAAACGTGGAAAAACAAGCAAAATATTGCCTAATTCGATGATATTTTGTTTAATTCACATAAAGGAAAAGGGGAGGATAAACGTCAAAATATTGCTAAATTCGATGATTTTTCGTACGAAACAAAATGCAAGAATATTGCTTAAAATGCAATATTATGCGAAATTCTGTGATTTGAAGGCCAAATCACATATCGTGATACTACATGAAATAGTATCGAAATATTGGTAAAAATGAATGTATTTGTATCAAATATTTGTATTTTGTATCAAATGAATGTATCAAACTACATGAAAAACGTGAAAAAATCACTATTTACCCATATTTGAGGATTTTAACTTCAAATCATAGAGCGAGGTTTCATATTATTTAGATCCAAGAAAAGAGATATGACAATGTTGTTTCCAATACAAATGATAAAAACCAATGGAATTAACTAAAAATGTTCCTGATTTTCCGTTTATATTACCGATGGAAGATGTACACGTAAAACCGCTCTAATCCGGCTGAAACGTCGATATATGCAATAAAAATCGAACATCTCCCCTTTTCAATATCCTACTCAGTATTTTACGAGAAACAAATGGTTGATTGAAAATAAAGTATTTAAGGTTAATTTCTAATCAATTATGTGTTTGCATCATTTTTATCGTATATTAAATGAATTAATAACAATAAACTGAAAATTCACAGAAACGTGGAAAAACGGCAAAATATTGCCTAATTCGATGATAATTTGTTTAAATCACATAAAGGAAAAGGGGATGATAAACGTCAAAATATTGCTAAATTCGATGATTTTTCGTACAAAACAAAATGCAAGAAAACTTGCTTAAAATGCAATATTATGCGAAATTCTGAGATTTGAAGGCCAAATCACACATCGTGATACTACATGAAATAGTATCGAAATATTGGTAAAAATGAATATATTTACGTAATATCAAACTACATGATTAATGTGAAAAAGTCACAATTTTACCACATATGAGGATTTTAACTTCAAATCACAGAGCGAGGTTTCGTATTATTTAGATCCAATAAAAGACATATGACAATGTTGTTCCAATACAAATGATAAAAAAACAATGTGTTTTCATTAGAATTAACTAAAATGTTCTTAATTTTTCGTTTATATTTTACGATGGAAGATGTACACGTAAAACCGCTTTAATCCGGCTAAACGTCGATATATGCAATAAAAACCGAACTTCTCCCCTTTTCAATATCTTACTGAGTATTTTAACGAGAAACAAATAGATGATTGAAAATGAAGTATTTAAGGTTATTATCTAATCAATTATGTGTTTGCATTATTTTTATCGTATATATAATGAATTAATAACAATAAACTGAAAATTCACAGAAACGTGGAAAAAACGGCAAAATATTGCCTAATTCGATGATATTTTGCTTAAATAACATAAAGGAAAAGGGGATGATAAACGTCAAAATATTGCTAAATTCGATGATTTTTCGTACGAAACAAAATGCAAGAAAACTTGCTTAAAATGCATTATTATGCGAAATTCTGAGATTTGAAAGCCAAATCACATATCGTGATACTACATGAAATAGTGTCGAAATATTGGTAAAAATGAATATATATACGTAATATCAAACTACATGAAAACGTGAAAAAAGTCACTATATAACCATATTTGAGGATTTTAACTTCAAATCATAGAGCGAGGTTTCGTATTATTTAGATCCAAGAAAAGACATATGAGAATGGTGTTTTCCAATACAAATTATAAAAAACAATGTGTTTTCATTAGAATTAATTAAATGTTCTTGATTTTCCGTTTATATTACCGATGGAAGATGTACACGTAAAACCGCGCTAATCCGCCTGAAACGTCGATATATGCAATAAAAACCGAACTTCTCCAATTTTCAATATCTTACTCAGTATTTTAACGAGAAACAAATAGATGATTGAAATGAAGTATTTAAGGTTATTATATAATCAATTATGTGTTTGCATCATTTTTTTCGTATATATAATGAATTAATACCAATAAACTGAAAATTCACAAAAACGTGGAAAAACGGCAAAATAATGCCTAATTCGATGATATTTTGTTTAAATCACATAAAGGAAAAGGGGATGATAAACGTCAAAATACTGCTAAATTTTATGATTTTTCGTACGAAACAAAATACAAGAAAACTTGCTTTAAAATGCAATACTATGCGAAATTCTGAGATTTGAAGGCCAAATCACATATCTTGATACTACATGAAATAGTATCGAAATATTGGTAAAACGAATATATTTACGTAATATCAAACTGCATGATTAACGTGAAAAAGTCACTATTTTACCATATTTGAGGATTTTAACTTCAAATCATAGAGCGAGGTTTCGTATTATTTAGATCCAAGAAAAGACATATGACAATGTTGTTCCAATACAAATGATAAAAACAATGTGTTTTCATTAGAATTAACTAAAATGTTCCTGATTTTTCGTTTATATTACCGATGGAAGATGTACACGAAAACCGCTCAATTCCGGCTGAAACGTCGATATATGCAATAAAGCAGAACTTCTCCCCTTTTCAATATCTTACTCAGTGTTTTAACGAGAAACAAATAGTTGATTGAAAATGAAGTATTTAAGGTTATTATCTAATCAATTATGTGTTTGCATCATTTTTATCGTATATATAATGAATTAATACAATAAACTGAAAATTCACAAAACTTGGAAAAACGGCAAAATATTGCCTAATTCGATGATATTTTGTTTAAATCACATAAAGGAAAAGGGGGATGATAAACGTCAAAATATTGCTAAATTTGATGATTTTTCGTACGAAACAAAATGCAAGAAAACTTGCTTAAAAAGCAATATTATGCGAAATTCTGAGATTTTTAAAGCCAAATCACGTATCTTGATACTACATGAAATAGTATCGAAATATTGGTAAAAATGAATATATTTACGTAATATCAAACTACATGAAAAACGTGAAAAAAGTCACTATTATACCATATTTGAGGATTTTAACTTCAAATCATAGAGCGAGGTTTCGTATTATTTAGATCCAAGAAAAGACATATGACAATGTTGTTTCCAATACAAATGATAAAAACCAGAGTGTTTTCATTAGAATTAACTAAAATGTTCTTGATTTTTCGTTTATATTACCTATGGAAGATGTACACGTAAAACCGCTCAATTATAACCGCTAATTTATATATATTATAAATTATCTATCGAAACACACTGGCAGGGGTCTCCAGCAACACACTGGCAGGGGTCTTTCACGCTTTACCCGACGCTTTATCCGACGTTTACCCGACGGTTTACCCGACGGTTTACCCTGACAGTTTACCCGACGTTTTATCCGACGTTTACCCGACGCTTTACCCAGACAGTTTACCCGACGGTTTACCCGACGCTTTACTCTCACAGTTTACCCGACGGTTTACCCGACGTGTTTAGTTTACAGTTTACACGTCAGTTATCATGAGAACAGATTTTCGACTATTTTATTTTATTTATTCGACGACTTACACGACGGGTAAACCCCGTCGGGTTTACCTGTCTGGTTTACCCGTTTTACACGGGTAAAAAACGGGTAAAAATTATCCGACGATTTACGATTCATTCGGCGCTTTATTTATTCATTTTTTATTTATTCATTTCTATTTATTATATTTTTATTTTTTTATTATTTATTTAATATAATAGACATTATATATATACATAACATTAGATATACAGATTACATTAGATATACAGATTACATTAGATATTAGGTTACAGACACTAGATATAGACATATTATTTATTTTATTATATAGACATTACATATATATTGCATTAGATATACATTACATCAGATATACATTACATTACATTACATATTACATTACATTACATTACATTATTACATTACATTATTACATTACATATTACATTACATTACATATTACATTACATTACATTACATATTACATATTACATTACATTACATTAGATATTACATTACATATTACATTACATTACATTACATTACATTACATTACATTAGATATTAGATTACAGACATTAGATGTATACATATTATTTATTTTATTATATAGACACGACCTGACCCGACACGACCTGACCTCGCCTTACCTAATCTAACTCGGGTCCAGGTGTGGGTCCGTGGGCCCCCGGACTTCCACCCTTCCCCACATCCCAGGGTCAGGTCAGGTCAGGTCAAGTTTTAGCTACCCAGAGACCTCACAGTCGAGATGGACGGACGCAGCTACAGGACGGGACACACACAAATCTGTGCCCTGTAGTTACACCGTTTTTGACAGACTCGAACACAAGTCAGTTCTCATGAGAACAGATTCCCATCCGACTAGGCCATTCTGGGGTCGCCAAGTTTTCCAAAGCTGGTTCTTATATTTATATTGAGTAATTTGGTAACGTGTCGTCGACGGTTTAATGCTCCAATATTCCAGCTGAACAAAATATATATTTGGCTGCAACAGTTAACTTTGATACGTTTGAGTAAATAATATCTGTAATTATTGTATTTGGGCGTTAATAAACAGGGTAAAGCTCCGACGTAAATTTGCCTGGCGTGGATGGGTTTTTGTTTGGGCTATTTGGGGAGGAGGAGGAGGATGACGTCTTGACTGGAAGCTGAAGGGGAGTGTGAAGCCCAGAAGGAGACCAACACGTTGATAACTTAGACAATATTGAGGGCATTTTTCGACATGTAAATTAATATACACGGAAGTAAAATTTAAAGAGAGAGACTCAAGTGTTTTTTTGACTCATGAAGGTTAATAATTTACTAACATTTATGGTACTGAAAGGACTATTTTCACTTTGTGAGAGAAGTTGTAGGAATTGTGGTAAGCTATTAGTTAGAAAAAAGGGCAATCAACATTGTAAGAGTATTTTCTCCTCATCTGCAGAGTAGGAATGAGGACAGCTAATTTATACAAACAGGCTGTTGCCGTTCTCTCGCTGTCTCTCTCTCTCATCTTCCTCTGATCTTCCTCTCTTCTGTTCTCTTTCTGACTTTGTATGTTATGCCTGTTTCTTTCTCTGTATTTCTGCCTCTCTCGCTCTCCCATGATACCAGTTCACAACATGCTGACTAACTCCTGGCTACCAATTTACTGCTAGGTGAACAGATGCATTTAATGAGAGGAAATGTGCCCAAACATTTTATGTCGTGAACGGCTTAGGAGGACCAATTACTACCCTACCCCACGATACAACCCCACAACATGCTGACTAAGTACTGGGTTTCATATTTACTGCTAGGTGAACAGATGCATTAGGTGAGAGGAAATGTGCCCAAGCCATTTCTGCAGCCACTGGTAATCGAACCTAGAATTAAGGATTTTGAGTCAACAATGAACACGTAAAACTTTCATATTTGTCTCAGTTTGAGTATATGTGTGCTTGTGTGGCTTACTCTCTCTCTGTCTCCATGTCTTCCTCTCTCTATACATATCTTTCTCTTTATCTCATTATATATCATAAAACTGTTAAACTTCGATATTTCTGGTACGTACAGACTATCAGGAATAAATGTGGTTCACAAGGATTCTCTCACACATGTTACTGGAACACAGATACTATCACCTTCATATGTCAGTCATGGTTTAGGTAATGACATCGAACCTGACGCAACCTGACCTGACGCAACCTGACCTGACGCAACCTGACCTGATACAACCTAACCTAACACTACCTGACCTGACGCAACCTGACCTGATGCAACCTGACCTGGCGCTACCTGACCTGACGCAACCTGACCTGACGCAACCTGACCTGATACAACCTGACCTGATACAACCTGACCTGACGCAACCTGACCTGATGCAACCTGACCTGACGCAACCTGACCTGACGCAACCTGACCTGACGCAACCTGACCTGATACAACCTGACCTGACACTACCTGACCTGACGCAACCTGACCTGATGCAACCTGACCTGACGCTACCTGACCTGACTCAACCTGATCTGACGCAACCTGACCTGACGCTACCTGACCTGACGCAACCTGGCTTGACGCAACCTAACCTAACGCAACCTAACCTGACCTGACGCTACCTGACCTGACGCAACCTGACCTGACGCTACCTGACCTGACCCTACCTGACCTGGCCTGACGCTACCGGACCTGACGCTACCTGACCTGACGCAACCTGACCTGACACAACCTGACCTGACGCAACCTGACCTGAAGCAACTTAACCTGATCCTACCTGACCTGACGCAACCTAATCTGACGCAACCTGACCTGACGCAACCTGACCTGACGCAACCTGACCTGACGCAACCTAACCTGACGCAACCAGACCTGACCTGACGCTACCTGACCTGACGCAACCTGAACTGACACAACCTGACCTGACGCAACCTTACCTGACGCAACCTGACCTGATGCTACCTGACCTGACGCAACCTGACCTGATACAACCTGACCTGACGCAAACTGACCTGACGCAACCTGACCAGACGTTACCTGACCTGACGCAACGTGACCTGACACAACCTGACCTGACGCAACCTGACCTGACGCAACCTGACCTGACGCAACCTGATCTGGCGCTACCTGACCTGACTCAACCTGACCTGACACAACCTGACCTGACCTGACCTTCAGTAATTGGCCTATTTTCTGTATAAAAAGTCGTATTTTCAAACTGCGAATACGTGCAGAGAGCCAGAATTTGAATCCAAAATATGGCTCAAGTGTAGAATTTGGGATGTTTGGGTTATTTTGAAAACAGCAGGGAGGGTTAGGGCAAAATGTGATCCATCGCTGCATTCAAGAAATTGGCACTTTTCGGTATAAAAAGTCGTAATTTCAAACTGCGAATACGTGCAGAGAGCCAGAATTTGGCTCCAAAATACGGCTCAAGCGTCGAATTTGGGATGTTTATAATATATTGAAAACTGCAGGGGGGTTTGGGCAAAATGTGACCCATCGCCGCTCTCAGTAATTGTCATATTTTCGGTAAAAAAAATCGTATATTCAAACTGCGAATACGTGCAGAGGGCCAGAATTTGCCTGCAAAATAGGGCTCAGGCGTCGAATTTGGGATATTTGGGATATTTTGAGAACTAAAGAAAGGTTTTGGGCAAATGTGATCCATCGCCGCTTTCAGTAATTGGCATATTTTCGGTATAAAAATTCGTAATTTAAAACTGCGAATACGTGCAGAGAGCCAGAATTTGGATCTAAAATATGGCTCAAGGGTCGAATTTAGAATGTTTGGGATATTTTGAAAACTGCAGGGGGGTTTGGCAAAATGTGTTCCATCACCGCTCTCAGTAATTGGCATATTGATCTTCTCGAGATGTGATCTTCTGGTGATGTGATCTTCTGGAGATGTGATCTTCTGATGATGTGATCTTTTGGAGATTTGATCTTCTGGAGATGTGATCATCTCGAGATGTGATCTTCTGGTGATGTGATCTTCTGGAGATTTGATCTTCTGGTGATGTGATCTTCTGGAGATGTGATCCTCTGGAGATGTGATCTTCTCGAGATGTGATCTTCTGGAGATGTGATCATCTGGAGATGTGATCTTCTGGTGATGTGATCTTCTCGAGATGTGATCTTCTGGAGATGTGATCTTCTGTAGATGTGATCTTATGGAGATGTGATCTTCTGGGGATATGATCTTCTAAGGATGTGATCTTCTGGGGATGTGATCTTCTGGGGATGGGATCTTCTGGGGATGTGATCTTCTGGTGATGTGATCTTCTCGAGATGTGATCTTCTGCTTATGTGATCTTCTGGAGATGTGATCATCTGGTGATGTGATCTTCTGGAGATGTGATCTCGAGATGTGATCTTCTCGAGATGTGATCATCTGGTGATGTGATCTTCTGGAGATGTGATCATCTGGTGATGTGATCTTCTGGAGATGTGATCTTCTGGAGGTGTGATCTTCTCGAGATGTGATCTTCTCGAGATGTAATCTTCTGGTGATGTGATCATCTCGAGATGTGATCTTCTCGAGATGTGATCTTCTGGTGATGTGATCTTCTGGAGATGTGATCATCTGGAGATATTATCGTCTGTTGATGTGATCTTCTGGAGATGTGATGTTCCCGAGATGTGATGTTCCCGAGATGTGATATTCTGGAGATATGATCTTCTGGAGATGTGACCATCTGGAGATGTGATCTTCTGGAGATGTGATCATCTGGAGATGTGATGTTCTGGAGACGTGATCTTCTGGAGACGGGATTTTCTAGAGATGTGATCTTCTCGAGATGTGATATTCTCGAGATGTGATCTTCCTCTGGAGATGTGATCTTCTGGAGATGTGATCTTCTGGAGATGTGATCTTCTGGAGATGTGATCTTCTCGAGATGTGATTTTCCGGAGATGTGATCTTCTGGCGATGTGATCTTCTCGAGATGTGATCTTCTCGAGATGTGATCTTCTGGAGATGTGATTTTCAAGAGATGTGATCTTCTGGGGATGTGATCTTCTGGAGATGTGATCATCTGGAGATATTATCTTCTGTTGATGTGATCTTCTGGAGATGTGATGTTCCCGAGATGTGATATTCTGGAGATGTGATCTTCTGGAGATGTGATCATCTGGAGATGTGATCTTCTGGAGATGTGATCATCTGGAGATGTGATGTTCTGGAGACGTGATCTTCTGGAGACGGGATTTTCTAGAGATGTGATCTTCTCGAGATGTGATCTTCTCGAGATGTGATCTTCCTCTGGAGATGTGATCTTCTGGAGATGTGATCTTATGGAGATGTGATCTTCTGGAGAAGTGGTCTTCTCGAGATGTGATTTTCCGGAGATGTGATCTTCTGGCGATGTGATCTTCTCGAGATGTGATCTTCTCGAGATATGATCTTCTGGAGATGTGATTTTCTGGAGATGTGATCTTCTGGGGATGTGATCTTCTGGAGATGTGATCATCTGGAGATATTATCTTCTGTTGATGTGATCTTCTGGAGATGTGATGTTCCCGAGATGTGATATTCTGGAGATATGATCTTCTGGAGATGTGATCATCTGGAGATGTGATGTTCTGGAGACGTGATCTTCTGGAGACGGGATTTTCTAGAGATGTGATCTTCTCGAGATGTGATCTTCTCGAGATGTGATCTTCCTCTGGAGATGTGATCTTCTCGAAATGTGATCTTCTCGAGATGTGATCTTCCTCTGGAGATGTGATCTTCTGGAGATGTGATCTTCCTCTGGAGATGTGATCTTCTGGAGATGTGATCTTCTCGAGATGTGATTTTCCGGAGATGTGATCTTCTGGCGATGTGATCTTCTCGAGATGTGATCTTCTCGAGATGTGATCTTCTGGAGATGTGATCTTCTGGAGATGTGATCTTCTGGGGATGTGATCTTCTGGAGATGTGATCTTCTAGAGATGTGATCTTCTGGAGATGTGATTTTCTGGACATGTGGTCTTCTGGAGATGTGATCTTCTGGAGATGTGATCTTCTGGTGACGTGGTCTTCTCGAGATGTGATCTTCTGGTGATGTGATCTTCTCGTGATGTGATCTTCTGGTGATGTGATCTTCTCGGGATGTGATCTTCCTGTGATGTGATTTTCTCGAGATGTGATCTTCTCGAGATGTGATCTTCCTGTAATGTGATCTCGAGATGTGATCTTCTCGAGATGTGATCTTCTCTAGATGTGATCTTCTCGAGATGTGATCTTCCTCTGATGTGATCTTCTCGAGATGTGATCTTCTCGAGATGTGATCTTCCTGTGATGTGATCTTCTGGAGATGTGATCTTCTGGGAATGTGATCTTCTGGTAAAATGATCTTCTGGAGATGTGATCTTCTGGAGATGTGATCTTCTCGAGATGTGATCTTCTCGAGATGTGATCTTCCTGTGATGTGATCTTCTGGAGATATGATCTTCTGGGAATGTGATCTTCTGGTAATGTGATCTTCTGGAGATGTGATCTTCTGGGATGTGATCTTCTCGAGATGTGATCTTCTCGAGATGTAATCTTCCTGTGATGTGATCTTCTCGAGATGTGATCTTCTCGAGATGTGATCTTCCTCTGGAGATAGTGGCCTACTCCTAATACATCGCAATTTACGTAATCTAGCAATACGTTAAAATGTGACGAACAAATTAGTTAAAATTAAAGCACCATAATATTGATGTTTTCTTTTCATCGACCCTTGGTGTGTGTTCAATATCCTTAGCGTAGTGTTCACTATCCTTAGTGTTATGTTCACTATTCTTGGCGTGGTGTTCACTATCCTAAGTGTGGTGTTCACTATCCTTAGCATAATGTTCACTATCCTTGGCGTGGTGTTCACTATCCTTGACGTGGTATTCACTACCCTTGGCGTGTTGTTCACTATCCTTAGCGTAGTGTTCACTATCCTTGGGGTCGTGTTCACAATCCTTAGCGTGGTGCTCACTACCCTTGGTGTGGTGTTCACTATCCTTAGCGTAGTGTTCACTATCCTTGGCGTGGTGTTCACTATCCTTGGCTTGGTGTTCACTACCCTTGGTGTGGTGTTCACTATCCTTGGCATGGTGATCACTATCCTTGGTGTGGAGTTCACTATCCTTGGCGTGGTGTTCACTATCATTGGCGTGGTGTTCACTGCCCTTAGTGTGGTGTTCACTATCCTTAGCGTGGTGTTCACTATCCTTGTGTGGTGTTCACTATCCTTGGCGTGGTGCTCACTATCCTTGGCGTGGTGTTCACTACCCTTGGTGTGGTGTTCACTATCCTTGGCGTTGTGTTCACAATCCTTGGCGTGGTGTTCACTGTCCTTGGCGTGGTGTTCACTATCCTTGGCGTGGTGTTCACTAACCTTGGCGTGGTGTTCACTGAACTTGGCGTGGTGTTCACTATTCATGGAGTGGTGTTCACTATCTTTGGCGTGGTGTTCACTGAACTAGACGTGGTGTTCACTATCCTTAGCGTGCTGTTCACTATCCTTGGCGTGGTATTTACTATCCAAGGCGTGGTGTTCACTATCCTTGGCGTGGTGTTCACTATCCTTGGCGTGGTGTTCACTATCCTTGGCGTGGTGTTCACTACCCTTGGGGCGGTGTTCACTACCCTTAGCGTAGTGTTCACTATCCTTGGCGTGGTGTTCACTATCCTTGGCGTGGTGTTCACTAGCATTGGTGTGGTGTTCACTATCCATGGCGTGGTGTTCACTATCCATGGCGTGGTGTTCACTATCCTTGTGTGGTGTTCACTATCCTTAACATGGTGTTCACTATCCTTAGCGTGGTGTTCACGATTAATGTCGTGGTGTTCACTAACCTTGGCGTGGTGTTCACTGAACTTGGCGTGGTGTTCACTATCCTTGGAGTGGTGTTCACTATCCTATGCGTGGTGTTCACTGAATTTGGCGTGGTGTTCACTATCCTTAGCGTGGTGTTCACTATCCTTAGCGTGGTGTTCACTTCCCATAGCGTGGTGTTCACTATCCTTAGCGTGGTGTTCACTATCCTTTGCGTGGTGTTCACTGAACTCGGCGTGGTGTTCACTGAACTTGGCGTTGATTTTCACAACCCTTGGCGTGGTGTTCACTACCCTTCGCGTGGTGTTCACGACCTTTGGCGTGGTGATCACTACCCATGGCATGTTCTTCACAACCCTTGCCGTCATGTTTACTACCCTTAGCGTGGTGTTCACTACCCTTAGCGTGGTGTTCACTGCCCTTGGCGTGGTGTTCACTACCCTTAGCGTGGAGTTCACTTCCCTTGGCGTGGTGTTCACTACCCTTGGCGTGGTGTTCACTACCCCTGGAGTGGTGTTCACTACCCCTGGAGTGGTGTTCACTACCCTTCACGTGGTGTTCACTACCATGGGCGTGGTGTTCAGTACCCTTGGCATAGTGTTCACTACCCTTAGCGTGGTGTTCACTACCCTTGGCGTGGTGTTCACTACCCTTGGCATGGTGTTCCCTACCCTTAGCGTGGTGTTCACTACCCTAGGCGTGGCGTTCACTACCCTTGGCGTGGTGTTCACTACCCTTGGTGTGGTGTTCACAACCCTTGGCATGGTATTCACTAAACGGTGTGTGGTGTTCACTGAACTTGGCGTGGTGTTCATTGCCCTTGGCGTTGTGTTCACTACCCTTGGTTTGGTGTTCACTGAGCTTGGCGTGGTGTTCACCATCCTTAACATGGTGTTCACTATCCTTGGAGTGGTGTTCACTATCATTGGTGTGGTGTTCACTGAACTAGGCGTGGTCTTCACTATCATTGGCGTGGTGTTCACTATCCTTGTCGTGGTGTTTATTATCCTTGGCGTGGTGTTCACTATCCTTGGCGTTGTGTTTACTATCCTTGGCGTGGTGTTCACTATCCTTTGCGTGGTGTTCACTATCCTTGGCGTGGTGTTCACTACCCTTGGTGTGGTGTTCACTACCCATAGCGTAGTGTTCACTATCCTTGGCGTGGTGCTCACTATCATTGGCGTGGTGTTCACTACCCTTGGTGTGGTGTTCACTATCCTTAGCGTGGTGTTCACTATCCTTGTGTGGTGTTCACTATCCTTGGCTTGGTGTTCACTATCCTTGGCGTGGTGTTCACTACCCTTGGTGTGGTGTTCACTATCCTTGGCGTGGTGTTCACTATCCTTGGCGTGGTGTTCAGTAACCTTGGCGTGGTGTTCACTGAACTTGGCGTGGTGTTCACTGAACTTGGCGTGGTGTTCACAATGCATGGAGTGCTGTTCATTATCCTTGGCGTGGTGTTCACTGAACTAGGCGTGGTGTTCACTGAACTAGGCGTGGTGTTCACTATCCTTAGCGTGGTGTTCACTATCCTTAGCGTGGTGTTTACTATCCAAGGCGTCGTGTTCACTATCCTTGGCGTGGTGTTCACTACCTTTGGGGCGGTGTTCACTATCCTTAGCGTAGTGTTCATTATCCTTAACGTGGTGTTCACTATCCTAGGCGTGGTGTTCACAAGCATTGGTGTGGTGTTCACTATCCATAGCGTGGTGTTCACTATTCTTGTGTGGTGTTCACAATCCTTAACATGGTGTTCACACTACTTAGCGTGGTGTTCACGATCCTTGGCGTGGTGTTCACTAACCTTGGCGTGGAGTTCATTGAACTTGGCGTGGTGTTCACTATACTTGGAGTGGTGTTCACTATCTTTAGCG
Organism: Procambarus clarkii; assembly: GCF_040958095.1. Taxonomy (NCBI): domain Eukaryota; kingdom Metazoa; phylum Arthropoda; class Malacostraca; order Decapoda; family Cambaridae; genus Procambarus; species Procambarus clarkii. The sequence continues at coordinate 14,106,229 of NC_091219.1, forward strand.
TGGTGTTCACTGAACTAGGCGTGTTGTTCACTATCCTTAGCGTGGTGTTCACTCTCCTTGGTGTGGTGTTTACTATACATGGCGTGGTGTTCACTATCCTTGGCGTGGTGTTCACTTCCCCTAGCGTGGTGTTCACTATCCTTAGCATGGTGTTCACTATCCTTTGCGTGGTGTTCACTGAACTTGGCGTGGTGTTCACTGAACTTGGAGTGGTGTTCACTGAACTTGGCGTGGTGTTCACAACCCTTGCCGTGGTGTTCACTACCCATCGCGTGATGTTCACAACCCTTGGCGTGGTGATCACTGCCCTTGGCATGTTCTTCAATACCCTTGACGTGGTGTTCACTACCTTTGCCGTCATGTTCACTACCCTTGGCGTGGTGTTCACTACCCTTAACGTGTTGTTCACTACCCTTGACGTGGTGTTCACTACCCTTAACGTGGTGTTCCCTACCCATGACGTCATGTTCACTGCCCTTGGCGTGGAGTTCACTACCCTTGGCGTGGAGTTCACTAACCTTGGCGTGGTGTTCACCACCCTTGGCATGGTGTTCACTACCTTTAGCGTGGTGTTCACTACCCCTGGCGTGGTGTTCACTACCCTTGGCGTGGTGTTCACTACCCTTGACGTGGTGTTCACTACCCTTGGCGTGGTGTTCACTACCCCTGGAGTGGTGTTCACTACCCTTCACGTGGTTTTCACTAACCTGGGCGTGGTGTTCAGTACCCTTATCATGGTGTTCACTACCCTTGGCATAGTGTTCACTACCCTTAGCGTGGTGTTCACTACCCTTGGCGTGGTGTTCACTACCCTTGGCGTGGTGTTCCCTACCCTTAGCGTGGTGTTCACTACCCTAGGCGTGGTGTTCACTACCCTTGGCGTGGTGTTCACTACCCTTGGTGTGGTGTTCACTACCCTTGGCGTGGTATTCACTGAACGTTGCGTGGTGTTCACTGAACTTGGCGTGGTGTTCACTGCCTTTGGCGTTGGGCTCACTACCATTGGTTTGGTGTTCACTGAACTTGGCGTGGTGTTCACTATCCTTAACGTGGTGTTCACTATCCTTAGCGTGGTGTTCACTACCCTTAGCATGTTTTTCACTACCCTTGGTGTGGTGCTCAATACCCTTGACGTGGTGTTCACTACTCATGACGTGGTGTTCAGTACTCTTGACGTGGTGTTCACTACCCTTGGCATGGTGTTCACTTCCCTTGGTGTGGTGTTCACTACCCTTCGTGTGGTGTTCATTTCCCCTGGCGTGGTGTTCACTACCCCTAACGTGGTGGTTACTACCCTTAGTGTGGTGCTCACTACCCTTAGCGTGGTGTTCACTACCCTTAGCGTGGTGATCACTACCCTTGACGTGGTGTTCACTACTCTTGGCGTGGGGATCATTTCCCTTAATGTGGTGTTAACTTCCCTTGGCATGATGTTCACTTCCCTTTCCATGGTGTTCACTACCCTTGGCTTGGTATTTACTAACATTGGCGTGGTGTTCATTACCCTTGGCATGGTGTTCACTACCCTTGGCGTGGTGTTCACTACCCCCGGTGAGGTGTTCACTACCCTTAGCATAGTGTTCACTACGTTTATCATAGTGTTCACTTCTTTTTTCATGGTCTTCACTACACTTAGCATGGTTTTCACTAACCTTGACGTGGTGTTCACTACCCTTTGCGTAATGTTCGCTACCCTTAGCATGGTGTTCACTACCCATGGCGTAGTATTCACTACCCTTGGCGTGGTGTTCACTACCCTTGGAGTGGGGCTCATTACCCTTGGTGTGGTGTTCACTTAGTTTTGCATGGTGTTCATTACCCTTGGCATGGTGTTCACTACCCTTCATTTGGTGTTCACTAATTTTGGCGTGGTGTTCACTAACCCTGGCGAGGTGTTCACTACCCTTGGCATAGTGTTCACTATCTTTGGCATAGTGTTCACTTCCCTTGGCATGGTGTTCACTACCCATAGCATGGTTTTCACTAACCTTGACGTGGTGTTCACTTCCCTTGACGTGGTGTTCAATACCCATGGCATGGTGTTCACTACCCATGGCGTCATGTTCACTACCCTTGGCGTGGTGTTCACTACCCTTGACTTGGTATTCACTGAACGTGGCGTGGTGTTCACCGAACTTAGCGTGGTGTTCACTACCCTTGACATGGTTTTCATTATCCTTCGTGTGGTGCTCACTACCTTTAGCGTAGTGTTCACTACCCTTGGCGTATTGTTCACTACTCTTGGCGTGGTGTTCACTTCCCTTGGCTTGGTGTTCACTACCCATGACGCGGTGTTCACTACTCTTAGCGTGGTATTCACTACCCTTGGCGTGGTTTTCACTACCCCTGGCGCGGTGTTCACTACCCTTGGCATGGTGTTCACTACCCATGGCGTGGTGTTCACTACCCTTGACGTGGTGTTCACTACGCTTCATTTGGTGTTCACTACCCTTAGCGTGGTGTTCACTACCCCTGGCAAGGTGTTCACTACCCTTGGCATAGTGTTCACTACCCTTGGCATCGTGTTCACATCCCTTGGTATGGTGTTCACTACCCTTAGCATTGTTTTCACTAACGTTGACGTGGTGTACACTACCCATGGCATGGAATTCACTAACCTTGGCGTGGTGTTCACCACCCTTGGCGTGGTGTTAACTACCCTTGGCGTGGTGTTCACTTCCCATTACATGGTTTACACTACCAATGGCGTGCTGTTTACTACCCTTTGCGTGGTGTTCACTACCCTTGGCGTCATGCTCACTACCATTGGCGTGGTGTTCACTACCCTTGGCTTGGTGTTCACTACCAATGGCTTGGTGTACACTACCATTGGCATGGTGTTCACTACCCGTGGCATGCTGTTCACTACACTTAGCGTGGTGTTCACTACCCTTGGCGTGGTCTTCACTACCCTTAGCGTTGTGTTCACTACCATTGGCAAGGTGTTCACTACACTTAGCATGGTGTTCACTACGCTTCATTTGATGTTCACTACCCTTAGCGTGGTGTTCACTACCCCTGGCGAGGTGTTCACTACCCTTGGCATAGTGTTCACTACCCTTGGCATCGTGTTCACATCCCTTGGTATGGTGTTCACTACCCTTAGCATTGTTTTCACTAACGTTGACGTGGTGTACACTACCCTTGGCGTGGTGTTCACTACCAATGGTATGGTGTTCACTACTCATAGCGTGGTGTTCACTACCCTTGGCGTGGTGTTCACTATCCTTGGCGTTATGTTCACTACACTTGGTGTGGTATTCACTACCTTTGGCTTGGTGTTCAATACCATTGGCTTGATGTTCACTACCTTTGGAGTAATGTTCACTACCCTTGGCATGGTGTTCACTACCCTTGGCGTATTCTTCACTACCCTAGACGTGGTGATCACTACCCCTGGCGTGGTATTCACCACCCTTGGCGTGGTGTTCACTACCTTTCGCTTGGTGTTCACTACTATTGCATGGTGTTCACTACTCTTGGCATGGTGTTCACTACCCTTGGAGTGGTGTTCACTACCCCCGGCGAGGTGTTCACTACCCTTGGCATAGTGTTCACTACCTTTGGCATAGTGTTCACTTCCCTTGGCATGGTGTTCACTACCCTTAGCATGGTTTTCACTAACATTGACGTGTTGTTCACTACCCTTGGCGTGGTGTTCACTACCCATGGCATGGTGTTCACTCCCCATGGCGTCACGTTCACTACCCTTGGCGTGGTGTTCACTACCCTTGGCGTTAAGTTCATTACCCTTGGCGTGGTGTTCACTACCCTTGACGTCATGTTCACTACCCTTGACGTCATGTTCACTACCCTTGGCGTGGTGTTCACTACCCATGGCATGGAATTCACTAACCTTGGCGTGGTGTTCACCACCCTTGGCGTGGTGTTAACTACCCTTGGCGTGGTGTTCACTTCCCATTACATGGTTTACACTACCAATGGCGTGCTGTTTACTACCCTTTGCGTGGTGTTCACTACCCTTGGCGTCATGCTCACTACCATTGGCGTGGTGTTCACTACCCTTGGCTTGGTGTTCACTACCAATGGCTTGGTGTACACTACCATTGGCATGGTGTTCACTACCCGTGGCATGCTGTTCACTACACTTAGCGTGGTGTTCACTACCCTTGGCGTGGTGTTCACTACCCTTAGCGTTGTGTTCACTACCATTGGCAAGGTGTTCACTACACTTAGCATGGTGTTCACTACGCTTCATTTGGTGTTCACTACCCTTAGCGTGGTGTTCACTACCCCTGGCGAGGTGTTCACTACCCTTGGCATAGTGTTCACTACCCTTGGCATCGTGTTCACATCCCTTGGTATGGTGTTCACTACCCTTAGCATTGTTTTCACTAACGTTGACGTGGTGTACACTACCCTTGGCGTGGTGTTCACTACCAATGGTATGGTGTTCACTACTCATAGCGTGGTGTTCACTACCCTTGGCGTGGTGTTCACAATCCTTGGCGTTATGTTCACTACACTTGGCGGGGTATTCACTACCTTTGGCTTGGTGTTCAATACCATTGGCTTGATGTTCACTACCTTTGGAGTAATGTTCACTACCCTTGGCATGGTGTTCACTACCCTTGGCGTATTCTTCACTACCCTAGACGTGGTGATCACTACCCCTGGCGTGGTATTCACCACCCTTGGCGTGGTGTTCACTACCTTTCGCTTGGTGTTCACTACTATCGCATGGTGTTCACTACCCTTGGCATGGTGTTCACTACCCTTGGAGTGGTGTTCACTACCCCCGGCGAGGTGTTCACTACCCTTGGCATAGTGTTCACTACCTTTGGCATAGTGTTCACTTCCCTTGGCATGGTGTTCACTACCCTTAGCATGGTTTTCACTAACATTGACGTGGTGTTCACTACCCTTGGCGTGGTGTTCACTACCCATGGCATGGTGTTCACTCTCCATGGCGTCACGTTCACTACCCTTGGCGTGGTGTTCACTACCCTTGGCGTTAAGTTCATTACCCTTGGCGTGGTGTTCACTACCCTTGACGTCATGTTCACTACCCTTGACGTCATGTTCACTACCCTTGGCGTGGTGTTCACTACCCATGGCATGGAATTCACTAACCTTGGCGTGGTGTTCACCACCCTTGGCGTGGTGTTAACTACCCTTGGCGTGGTGTTCACTTCCCATTACATGGTTTACACTACCAATGGCGTGCTGTTTACTACCCTTTGCGTAGTGTTCACTACCCTTGGCGTCATGCTCACTACCATTGGCGTGGTGTTCACTACCCTTGGCTTGGTGTTCACTACCAATGGCTTGGTGTTCACTACTATTGGCATGGTGTTCACTACCCGTGGCATGCTGTTCACTACCCTTAACGTGGTGTTCACTGCCCTTGGAGTGGTCTTCACTACCCTTAGCGTTGTGTTCACTACCATTGGCAAGGTGTTCACTACACTTAGCATGGTGTTCATTACCCTTCGTGTGGTGTTCACGACCCCTGGCGTGGTGTTCACTACCCTTGATGTGGTGTTCACTACCCTTGGCGTGGTGTTCACTACCCTTAGCGTGGTATTCACTGAACGTGGCGTGGTGTTCACTTCCCTTCAAATGGTTTTCACTACCCTTGGTGTGGTGCTCACTACCCTTAGCGTGGTGTTCACTACCCTTGGCGTAATGTTCACTACTCTTGGCGTGGTGTTCACTTCCCTTGGTGTGGTGTTCACTACCAATGACGTGGTGTTCACTACTCTTAGCGAAGTCTTCACTACCCTTCGTGTGGTGTTCACTACCCTTGGCGTGGTGTTCACTACCCCTAACGTGCTGTTCACTACCTTTAGCGTGGTGATCACTATCCTTGGCGTTGTGTTAACTGCCCTTAGCGTGGTGTTCACTACCCTTTGCATGGTGTTCACTACCCTTGACTTGGTGTTCACTACCCTTAGCGTGGGGTTCATTACCCTTGGCGTGGTGTTCACTACCCTTGGCATGGTGTTCATTTCCCTTTGCATGGTGTTCACTACCCTTGACGTGGTGTTTACTAACCTTGGCATGGTGTTCACTACCCTTGGCATGGTGTTCACTACCCTTCATTTGGTGTTTACTACCCTTGGCGGGGTGCTTACTATCCCTGACGAGGTGTTCACTACCCTTGTCATGGTGTTCACTACCCTTAGCATAGTGTTCACTTCCTTGGCATGGTGTTCACAACCCTTAGCATAGTTTTCACTAACCTTGAGGTGGTGTTCACTACCCTTAGCGTGGTGTTCCCTACCCTGTGTGTAGTGTTCATTACCCTTGGTGTGGTGTTCACTACCTTTGACGTATTGTTCACTACCAATGGTATGGTGTTCACTACTCATAGCGTGGTGTTCACTACCCTTAGCGTGGGGTTCACTATCCTTGGCGTTATGTTCACTACCGTTGGCGTGGTATTCACTACCTTTGGCTTGGTGTTCAATACAATTGGCTTGATATTCACTACCCTTGGCGTGATGTTCACTACCCTTGGCGTGGTCTTCACTACCCTAGGCGTGGTGTTCACTACCCCTGGCGTGGTGTTCACCACCCTTGGCGGGGTGTTCACTACCTTTGGCTTGGTGTTCACTACCATCGCATGGTGTTCACTACCCTTGGCATGGTGTTCACTACCCTTTGCGTGGTGCTCACTACCCCCCGACGAGGTGTTCACTACCGTTGGCATAGTCTTCACTACCTATGGCATAGTGTTCACTTCCCTTGGCATGTTGTACACTACCCTTGGCATGGTTTTCACTAACCTTGAAGTGGTGTTCACTACCCTTGGCGTGGTGTTCACTACCCATGGCATTGTGTTCACTACCCATGGCGTCACGTTCACTACCCTTGGCGTGGTGTTTACTACCCTTGGCGTTATGTTCATTACCTTTGGCGTGGTGTTCACAACCTTTAGCTTGGTGTTCAATACCATTGGCTTGATGTTCACTACCTTTGGAGTGATGTTTACTACCCTTGGCGTGGTCTTCACTACCCTAGGCGTGGTCTTCACTACCCCTGGCGTGGTGTTCACCACCCTTGGCGTGGTGTTCACTACCTTTGGCTTGGTGTTCACTACCATTCGCATGGTGTTCACTACCCTTGGCGTGGTGTTCACTACCCTTGGCGTGGTGTTCACTACCCTTAACGTGGTGTTCACTACCCTTGACGTCATGTTCATTACCCTTGGCGTGGTGCTCACTACCCATGGCATGGAATTCACTAACCTTGGCGTGGTGTTCACTACCCTTGGCGTGGAGTTCACTACCCTTGGCGTGGTGATCACTTCCCATTACATGGTGTACACTACCAATGGCGTGCTGTTTACTACCCTTTGCGTGGTGTTCACTACCCTTGGCGTCATGCTCACTACCCTTGGCGTGGTGTTCACTACCCTTGACTTGGTGTTCACTACCAATGGCTTGGTGTTCACTACCATTGGCATGGTGTTCACTACCCGTGGCAAGGTGTTCACTACCCTTTGCGTGGTGTTCACTACCCTTGGCGTGGTCTTCACTACCCTTGGCGTGGTCTTCACTACGCTTGGCGTAATGTTCACTACTCTTAGCGTAGTCTTCACTACCCTTCGTGTGGTGTTCACTACACTTGGCGTGGTATTCACTACCTTTAACGTGCTGTTCACTACCCTTAGCGTGGTGATCACTAACCTAGGCGTTGTGTTCACTACCCTTGGCGTGTTGTTTGCTACCCTTAGCATGGTGTTCATTACCCTTGGCGTGGTGTTCACTACCCTTGGCGTGGTGATCACTACCCTTGGCATGGTGTTCACTACCCTTGACGTGGTGTTCACTACCCTTGGCGTGGGGTTCATTACCCTTGGCGTGGTGTTCACTACCCTTGGCATGGTGTTCACTACCCTTCATTTCGTGTTCACTACCCTTGGCGTGGTGTTCACTACCCCTGGCGAGGTGTTCACTACCCTTGGCATGGTGTTACTACCCTTGGCATAGTGTTCACATCCCTTGGCATGGTGTTCACTACCCTTAGCTTTGTTTTCACTAACCTTGACGTGGTGTACACTACCCTTATCGTGGTGTTCACTACCAATGGTATGGTGTTCACTACTCATAGCGTGGTGTTCACTACCCTTGGCGTGGTGTTCACTATCCATGGCGTTATGTTCACTACCCTTGGCGTGGTATTCACTACCTTTGGCTTGGTGTTCAATACAATTGACTTGATATTCACTACCCTTGGCGTGATGTTCACTACCCCTGGCGTGGTCTTCACTACCCTTGGTGTGGTGTTCACTACCCTTGGCGTGGTGTTCACTACCCCTGGCGTGGTGTTAACTATCCTTAACGTGGTGTTCACTACCCTTGACGTCATGTTCACTACCCTTGGCGTGGTGTTCACTTAGCATGGCATTGTGTTCACTACCAATGGCCTGGTGTTCATTACCCTTGGCGTGGTGTTCACTACCCTTACCGTCATGTTGACTACAATTGGCGTGGTGTTCACTAACCTTGGCTTGGTGGTCACTACCCTTGGCTTGGCGTTCACTACCATTGGCATGGTGTTCACTACCCTTGGCATGGTGTTCACTACCCTTAGCGTGGTGTTTACTACCCTTGGCGTGGTGTTCACTACCCTTGGCGTGGTCTTCACTACCCTAGGTGTGGTGTTCACTTACATTGGCAAGGTGTTCACTACCCTTCGCATGGTGTTTACAACCCTTGGGGGTGGTGTTCACGACACCTGGCGTGGTGTTCACTACTCTTGACGTGATGTTTACTACCCTGGGCGTGGTGTTCACTACCCTTGGCGTGGTGTTCACTACCTTTGGCGTGGTATTCACTGACGTGGCGTGGTGTTCACTGAACTAGGTGTGGTGTTCACTAACCTTGACATGGTTCTCACTACCCTTGGTGTGGCGCTCACAGCCCTTTGCGAGGTGTTCACTACCCTTTACGTAATGTTCACTACTCTTGGCGTGGTGTTCACTTCCCTTTGTGTGGTGTTCACTACTCTTAGCGTTGTGTTCACTACCCTTCGTGTGTTGTTCACTACCGTGCGTGCGTGGTGTTCGTGCGTGGTGTTCACTACCCCTAACGTTGTGCTCACTACCCTTAGTGTGGTGTTCACTACTCTGGCGTAGTGTTAACTACCCTTAGCGTGGTGATCACTACCCTTGGCGTTGTGTTCACTACCCTTAGCGTGGTGTTCACTACCAATAGTGTGGTGTTCACTACCCTTGGCATAATGTTCACTACCCTTAGCACGGTTTTCACTAACCTTGACGTGGTGTTCACTACCCTTGGCGTGGTGTTCACTACCAATAGTATGGTGTTCACTACCCAAGGCGTGGTGTTCACTACAATTGGCGTGGTGTTAACTATCCTTGGCGTTATGTTCACTACCCTTGACGTGGTGTTCAGTACCTTTGGCTTGGTGTTCAATACAATTGGCTTGATATTCAGTACCCTTGTCGTGATGTTCACTACCCTTGGCGTGGTCTTCACTACCCTTGGCGTGGTGTTCACTACCCCTGGCGTGGTGTTCACCACCCTTGGCGTGGTGTTCACTACCTTTGGCTTGGTGTTCACCACCATTCGCATGGTGTTCACTACCCTTGGCATGGTGCTCACTACCCTTGGCGTGGTGTTCACTACCCCTGACGTGGTGTTCACTACAATTGGCGTGGTGTTAACTATCCTTGGCGTTATGTTCACTACCCTTGACGTGGTGTTCAGTACCTTTGGCTTGGTGTTCAATACAATTGGCTTGATATTCAGTACCCTTGTCGTGATGTTCACTACCCTTGGCGTGGTCTTCACTACCCTTGGCGTGGTGTTCACTACCCCTGGCGTGGTGTTCACCACCCTTGGCGTGGTGTTCACTACCTTTGGCTTGGTGTTCACCACCATTCGCATGGTGTTCACTACCCTTGGCATGGTGCTCACTACCCTTGGCGTGGTGTTCACTACCCCTGACGTGGTGTTCACTACCCTTAACGTGGTGTTCACTACCCTTGACGTCAAGTTCACTACCCTTGCCGTGGTGTTCACTTCCCATGGCATGGTGTTCACTACCAATAGCCTGGTGTTCACTACCCTTGGCGTGGTGTTCACTACCCTAGGCATCATGTTGACTACCCTTAGCGTGGTGTTCACTACCCTTGGCTTGGTGTTCACTACCCTTGGTTTGGTGTTCACAACTATTAGCATGGTATTCACTACCCATGGCATGGTGTTCACTACCCTTAGCGTGGTGTTCACTACCCTTGGCGGGGTGTTCACTACCCTTGGCGTGGTCTTCACTACCCTTAGCGTGGTATTCACTAACATTGACAAGGTGTTCACTACCCTTGGCATGGTGTTCACTACCCTTGGGGTGGTGTTCACGACCCCTGGCGTGGTGTTCACTACTCTTGACGTGGTGTTTACTACCCGGGGCGTGGTGTTCACTACCCTTGGCGTGGTGTTCACTACCCTTGGCGTGGTGTTCACTGAAAGTGGCGTGGTGTTCACTGAACTTGGCGTGGTATTCACTACCCTTGACATGGTTTTCACTACACTTGGTGTGGCGCTCACTACCCTTGGCGTAATGTTCACTACACTTTACGTAATGTTCACTACTCTTAGCGTGGTGTTCACTACCCTTGGCGTGGTGTTCACTACCCCTAACGTGGGGTGTCTCTACCCTTAGTGTGGTGTTCACTACCCTTGGCGTGGTGTTCACTACCCTTAGCGTGGTGATCACTACTCTTGGCGTTGTGTTCACAAACCTTGGCGTGGTGTTTTACTACCCTTTACATGGTGTTCACTACCCTTGACGTGGTGTTCACTACCCTTGGCGTGGGGTTCACTACCCTTGGCATGGTGTTCAATACCCTTGACGTGGTATTCACTACCTGTGGTGTGGTGTTCAGTACCCTTCGCGTGGTGTTCACTATCCTTAGCGTGGTGTTCACTAATAATGGCGTGGTGTTCACTACCCTTGGCATGTTGTTCACTACCCTTGGCGTGGTGTTCCCAACCCTTAGCATGGTGTTCACTACCCATAACGTAGTGTTCACTACACTTGGCGTGGTGTTCACTACCCTTGACGTGGTGTTCACTACCCCTGACATGGTGTTCACTACCCTTGACGTGGTGTTCACTACCCTTGGCGTGGGGTTCATTACCCTTGGCGTGGTGTTCACTACCCTTAGCATGGTGTTCATTTCCCTTTGCATGGTGTTCACTACCCTTGGCGTGTTGTTCACTTCCCTTGGCATGGTGTTCACTACCCTTGACGTGGTGTTCAATACCTGTGGTGTGGTGTTCAGTACCCTTCGCGTGGTGTTCACTATCCTTAGCGTGGTTTTCACTAATAATGGCGTGGTGTTCACTACCCTTGGCATGTTGTTCACTACCCTTGGCGTGGTGTTCCCTACCCTTAGCATGGTGTTCACTACCCATGGCGTAGTGTTCACTACCCTTGGCGTGGTGTTCACTACCATTGACGTGGTGTTCACTACCCCTTACATGGTGTTCACTACCCTTGACGTGGTGTTCACTACCTGTGGTGTGGTGTTCAGTACCCTTCGCATGGTGTTCACTATCCTTAGCGTGGTGTTCACTACCCTTGGCATGTTCACTACCCTTGGCGTGGTGTTCCCTACCCTTAGCATGGTGTTCACTACCCATGGCGTAGTGTTCACTACCTTTAGCGTGGTGTTCACTACCCTTGACGTGGTGTTCACTACCCCTGACATGGTGTTCACTACCCTTGACGTGGTGCTCACTACCCTTGGCGTGGGGTTCATTACCCTTGGCGTGGTGTTCACTACCCTTAGCATGGTGTTCATTTCCCTTTGCATGGTGTTCACTACCCTTAACGTGTTGCTCACTACCCTTGGCATGGTGTTCACTACCCTTGACGTGGAGTTATCTACCTGTGGTGTGGTGTTCAGTACCCTTCGCGTGGTGTTCACTATCCTTAGCGTGATGTTCACTAATAATGGCGTGGTGTTCACTACCCTTGGCATGTTGTTCACTACCCTTGGCGTGGTGTTCCCTACCCTTAGCATGGTGTTCACTACCCATGGCATAGTGTTCACTTCCCTTAGCATGGTGTTCACTACCTTTGACATGGTGTTCACTACCCCTGAAACGGTGTTCACTACCCTTGACGTGGTGTTCACTTCCCTTTGTGCGGTGTTCACTCCCCTTGGCTTGGTGTTCACTACCATTAGCGTTGTGTTCACTACCTTTAGCGTCATGTTGACTACCCTTGGCATGGTGTTCACTACCCTTAGCTTGGTGTTCACTTCCCTTGGCTTGGTGTTCACTACCCTTGGCATGGAGTTCACTACCCTTAGCGTGGTGTTCACTACCCTTGGCGTGGTCTTCACTACCCTTGGCGTGGTCTTCAATACCCTTGGCGTGGTGTTCACTACCATTGGCAAGGTGTTCACTACCCTTGGCATGGTGTTCACTACCCTTCGGGTGGTTTTCACGACCCCTGGTGTCGGAAAATCCGACACCATTTAATAATAATATCATACAGACAGATAATAATTGCTGTGTTGTATAAACAAGTTACCCATAGAAAATGTAACTTGTAGTGGAACATTCTGTCTATAGAATACGGGATATCATTACCACATACTATTATAAATTTACCACCTATTATGGTCTGAATTATTCTTAAATACATTAGTCTTTGGACTTTACCATCATAAAAACATCTCATATAAATTAACTTAATTATCAGTATTAAAGTAGAGTAAATGTGACCCTTCTATCACTTATTGACATCTGGACAATGTAAGCCAGGCGTCAGGGAGGAGGGAGTGGTCAGCCATTGTTATTGTTTAAGACCACAGAGGCTCACGGGAGCAAATTCGGCTCCTGTTAATTCTCTTGGACGAAGTGTTATGGATGATCAGAGTAGTGATCTGCCATCATCAACACGCTGTCATCAATTTCAAGACAAGTGTATTTCCGAAACCCGTTTATCTTTCATTTATGGCCATTAATGTCAGTAGAAATAGGGTGAGGCGGTTAGAGCACGAGATCGCCTCATACTAAAGGTAATTAAGCCCAGGTCTATATGGTTCCATGTACAGTGCTTTCTCTGATATAGCTGTCATATATTAGGATTCTGGCTTTACAGCTAGCGCCCTTTTGACAGGTCAAGACGAGGAAGCATGCTTTGTGCATCAGTTACCAAGGTGATGGAAGCTACCTCAAAGAGGGAAAATGTGGTGTCTACATCCTGGTTATACCTGGTGGACTAAGGCCTGCTGTACAAATAAGATAAGGAACCTCTTCAATGTGTAGTTAATACTGTAGTTTGATTGGCTGCATATATATAAATTCAATAATATAAACCCCCCTAATGTGTAGAGGATCGATTTGTGAGATTATTGCAGAAATACAGTCCACTTATCATCATACAAATTGCAATCGAAGTATATAAATTAACGTAAATATAAATTCATATAAATTAAATAAATATAAATCTCACAGGTCGGTTCCCACATTATTTGGTCCTTCGAAACCGAATTATTTGAACCTTCGGAACCGGATTATTTGGTCCTTTGAACCCACATTTGGTCTTCTTAGTACCGGATGAACCAGTTAACCAGTGGATTCATTAAATATACTAGTGCAGTGTGATTTATACAAAGGCAGCAGTCAAAGACGGCGGCGTTGCCTCGAGCGAGTTCACGAGCCCCGCTCAGTTCAGATCAGCCTCATCAGCGGTTTCAGGGACACCCACAGATATTTGGTGGCGTGTTATTCCGTGAGATGACAGCGCTATTATTGAAGCCAGCCAAATTACTGGCTGGGGTCTTCGTGAGATTGTTCACTGATTTCGTGGTGTTAAATTTCGCGAGAGATTATCTACGAATTTTGTGGACTTTATTTCGCGAGGTCACTAATAATATTTAATACTTCTTGATAATATTAGAAGTTTCATAGAGGCTAATTAAGAGGCTATTATCAATAATTGTGTATATTATTTCTCAAAAATAGAGAATTATTTAATATATATTGCACTAGTGATCTCAATATAATATTTACTAATTGCCAACTATTATAGACTGTGGGTTAGTTGGTGTTGTCGTCGTTGATCCTTCTCTACGGACAACCCAACCCACAACTCGGTAGAGTGCTTATACTTCACTAGGAGATCACCCTTGGCGCTTCTGGCTCTTGGAGAGGGGCTCAACGTCACACATTTAGGGGATGCGGCTCCCACACCTAGCCTCGTTGTCACGTGCACACACCCACTCGAGCCGCTGTGACTCCCCACTCTCTCCTTAGGTAATATGATCTCCTCGATCCCCTTTTTGGCTTATTAGTACTACCTTCTACCCTGTCCACAGCAGTGGTTCTTGGTTCTTTCTCTCTCTCTCTCTCCTTCTTTACTACTTCCTGGGAAGCCTCACTAGGACAAGGGCAAACACCGGCAAATTGGAATACATTTACTGGACAAAGCACATACACGATACATACACACATATAATAATAATGAATCCTATACTCTATACTATTACAATCAGGTTGCACTCCAACATCATCAGAACTCTATCATCAGCTTATCAAGTGGTATCCTATCTCCTGGTTCACCACCTGATACTATCAACCTCCTCAAGCTGATCAAGTCTACATACACTGTTGCACCATCAGCAAGATAACATATATATATAGAAAATCAGCATTTGAATGCAATAACATATATCAGTATAAATGTTCATTGATACTTCAGTATAAAACACTCCTTGACATAAGAATGCAAACAACCACTCACCTCTCACTGCGTCTTGCACACTAATGACAACCAAACACTATCAACTCCCTACAAGTGATCCACCAGAACTTCCCCTTCCACCTCTGGAAGTTCACTACCCTGATCTCTTCAGGTTCTTCCGGGCTTCACTACCAGGATCCTCTGCAGCTCCTCCAGGCTGCTATCATGAAGTTTCCTTGAGCAACTACGGTGCTTCACCCTTCTGCTAGGTTCCTCCACACAGCTCTCTTGGCTGCTACACCATGAAGTTTCCTCGAGCAACTATGGTGCTTCTCCACCTCCACAGAAGCATGTGACACTCCTCTTCACTGCTTCTCCTCACAGCTCGAGGTCCTCTGCTTCACTACCTTGGAGTCTCATCAATTACCTCATCTAGGCTGGCTTCGAAGTTCTCAGCAACTTCTTCCCCAGAGACAAACCTGCAACCCATCGACACTCCAATAAAATGTTTCCCCTTCAACACATAAACAAAAATTCACACAATATGTTTGTCTCCAACCTCTATCTGTCCTCTACATACAGTGAGAGTGGACTCCCCCGTTTTGGGTGGGTCCATACTCCACCTCGCCTGGCGGCGGTCCTCACTCGCTGGGAGGGTCTTCCTCCGTCAGGAGCCGGGCTCCCTCAGTCGCCAGTCAGAGCTCAGAGGGGACGGACGTCGCTCCGTGTTCCTCCCTCTTCACTCTCCTATTTCAGGCTTTCTGCCTTATTAAAACATGTCTAACTTATAAATAAACATCGCTACTGTCGCTGGGCACACGACCAACTACAAGCAATCACTATGAACTGGCGTATATCGTGCTTACCACAGATTATAAGGTCGAGGGCGCTTTCCCTCTGACGGCGTCTGGTCAGGGCGCTCCACACAGCCCACGAAAATGCCTCTGAGCAGCTTATTAAACTCTCCTCGCTGTCCAAGACTTGAGACCACAACGTTCTCAGCTCAATTCCACAGCTGGCACGTCTGCACACTTCTCTTCTCTTAGAGATATATCACTAGGGGTTCCCTTCTGACGGGAGCTCAAACGGAGCGCGGCTCTCCCCTGCGATGTCTGGCACTCAAGTGAGGTCAAAGCCCCTCCAGAAGCGAGCCTCACGCCTCCAGCAAAATGTCCACATCTCCTCGCCAGTCATTTATCTGTTTTCTTCTTCATTGCCCATAATCTCAAACTGTTATACATATCCAAGCAACTATTTTACACATGCGTTATCACCTCAATATTTGCTAGACCTTCTAATCAGGTCAGGCTTGATGAATAACTCTCAAGGAGGGAGACTCGTTTCTCCTGCAGGCTGAGATCATAACACTCCCCTCCCCTTATTTTGAGAGTTATTCTAGTGGCTAGGCTCGAGATAACGCATCAGCCACTACATTGTCTCGCCCTCTTATGTGCGTTATCACCAGGTCATACTCTTGGAGCGATAAAAACCATCTGGTTAATCTCTGGTTTGCATGCTTCATTTTCTTCAGGAAAACTAGAGGATTATGGTCTGTATACACCGTCACTGGGTGTCCTCCCCCACTCACATACACTTCAAAATGTTTCAATGCCATCACCAGGGCCAAAGTCTCTTTCTCGACTGTACTGTACGACCTCTGGTGCTTAACGAACTTCTTCGAGAAGAAGGACACGGGGCGGTAAATTCCATCATTCTGCTGCGTCAGTACAGCTCCGGCCCCTATATCACTGGCATCTACAAATAACGTAAACGGCGCTTCAAAATCTGGCGACACTAGTACAGGTGCCTCAGTCAACAGTCTTTTGGTCTTCTCAAACGCTTCTTGTGCTGTTCCATTCCACTCCCACTTCTTGCTCTTTGATAGCAAACTCGTCATAGGAGCGGCTATGGTGGAGAAATTTTAACAGAACTTCCGGTAATACCCAATCATACCGAGGTATCTCAACAATTCTTTCTTACTCCTGGGCACCGGGAAGTTGTCAATGGCCTCCACCTTTGTTCTTACCGGAGCAACCTCGCCTTGCCCTACTATATATCCAAGGTACTCCAGGCGGGCTCTCCCGAACTCGCTTTTTGCCAAGTTGATCGTCATGTTGGCCTTCTCCAACCGATCGAACGAATCTAAAAGTCGATCCACGTGATCCTTCCAGGAATCAGCGAACACCACAATATCATCGATGTACACTGCACATCCAGTCGCGCCTTGTAATACCTGATTCATTACTCGTTGAAAACAACTACCACTATTCTTCATTCCGAACGGCACCACTTTATATTGGTACAAGCCGTCGGGCGTCACGAACGCTGAGATCCTCTTGGCCTCCTCGGACAGGGGAATCTGGTAGTATCCCTTCAACAGGTCTATCTTCGAGACATACCGTGCACTCCCAATCCGATCTATGCAATCGTCAATGCGCGGTATCGGAAACGAGTCAGCGACCGTGACTGCATTCACCTTCCTATAATCGGTGCAGAACCGGTACGTGCCGTCACTCTTCTTCACGAGGAGGCACGGCGAACTCCAGTCACTGTCGCTAACCTCTGCCAAGTCGTTATCTAGCAGATACTTCACTTCTGCTCTCATTGCCGCTGCTTTCTCCGGGTTAACTCTGTAAGGGTGCTGCTTGATGGGCTCAGCACTCCCTACATTCACTTCGTGCACCGTTCCGCGGTGTCTTCTGGGCACGTCCGCGAATAACGACTTATTCCTCCGTAGGATCTCTACTAGCTCCTGGCGTTGGTCATCCTCCAAATGACCCAGACGCTCACCTATCTTGGCCAGGCTTTCTGTATTTGATATCTTCGCGCCATCGGCCCTCTCTAACTTACAGTTCTCCTCTTCTATCCCTTTGCCGTCTCCTCCACACAGCACAGTCGCCTGCAATGGGGTTTCCATCGGTTCTTCATCGCCTAGAGGCTTATCTCTGTCATAGTACCTCTTTATCATGTTCACGTGGCAAACCTGTGACTTCCTCGGACGATCTGGCATGTGGATTACATAATTCACATCCCCTAATGCCTTCTGGATGGTATATGATCCACAAAATCTCGACTCGTATATACTTCCTTTTACCGGTAGCAGGACTAACACCTGATCTCCTTCTTGAAATTTCCTGCCCTTCGCCTTCCTGTCGTGGTACCTTACCATCTCTGCCTGGGATGTCCTCAAATTTTCCTTGGCCAAATCTCTGGCCCTAGAGAGTCGCTCTCTAAAAGTCTTCACATATTTTCCCACGTCCACCTTAGGCCTATCCACGGTGAGCTGCTCCTTCAGCGCGCCCACTGGGCTCCTCACGGAGTGTCCGTACACCAGTTGAAATGGGGTGAATCCGAGTGATTCTACTACCGCATCCCTGATGGCGAACAACACGGATGGTAATGCCTCGTCCCAACTACTCCCTTCCTCAGCGCAGTATATCCTCAACAAGCTCTTTAGCGTTCCATGGAAACGCTCCAATGCTCCCTGCGACTGAGGGTGATACGGTGACGAGCGCACTTGCTCTACTCTCCATCCTTTCACAGTTTCCCTAAACAACTTCGACTGGAAGACACTCCCCTGGTCCGTCTGGATAACCTTGGGCATTCCTACCCACGCAATGTAGTTCTGTAGTCTATCCAGAACGGCTCTCGACGTCACTCTTCTCAGGGGGATTGCTTCAGGGAAACGGGTGGCCGTGCACATTATGGTCAGTAAGTACTCGTGGCCTTTTCTGGTCCTCGGCAACGGACCTACACAGTCTATCAAGACTCTCTCAAAAGGCTCGCCAAATGCCGGTATGGGCTTTAAGGGTGCCTTTGGTATAGCCGGAGCCGGCTTACCTGCACGTTGGCACGCCAAACATGTCCTACAATACCTCTTTACCTCCTTCCACACGTTCGGCCAGTAGAAGTGCTCCTGCACCTTATTCTCCTGCAGTCTTCTTCACCCCTAAGTGCCCTGCCATATCTACGGAGTGGGCTAGTTCTAACACAGCCGCCCTAAACTCCTTCGGCACTAACACTTGGTGCTTCTCCAACCATACCTTATCTGCGCCGGCCTTGTCCGGTCGCCATTTCCTCATTAGTACATCATCGTCCAAGTAGTAATACACGGGGGACTCCGGACATGAGTTTCCCCCTTTTGCCTCCCTGATTAGATCTATAAACTCCTCTTTCTGAGCCCTAATCAGGTCCGCTTGGTTCACGCTGAACTTTTCAGGTAGGGTCATTTTCACTTCCTGTCTCCTCGAATCCTCATTCTTCTGAGCTCGATCTTCATCGAACAACCCAGACATGTCCATGTTGACCTCCTCCCTTGGTGGAGTCGACACTGCCATATCATCTCCAATGTCTTCCTCGGCGGCTACGTCCGACTCTGTCACTACACAGGCCGGGTATACGATGACTTGACTGTCCTCTGCCTCATCTTCAAGGATGCTGGCTAGATCTATCTTGTCCGGCGTTCCACTTGTACTGCGGTCCTTCTGGTTCACCTCCGGCACAGCTTTTACTATCAGCTCTGGCAGCACCTTGGACCCACACAAGTCGTTCCCCAGGATCACTTGGACTCCTGGAACAGGTATGTTGGGGCACACTCCCAACATCACCTCCGCCGACAAATAATCCGACTTCAACTGGACAGCACACACGGGCATGTCACTCTTAGACAACAACCCATGAACCTTTATCCTCCTACTGCCAGCTAACAGTCGATCATTTCTTATTAGGCCTCTCAGAATCAAGCTCTGATTGGCTCCAGTATCCCTGAGGATACTAACCTCCACCTCGGGTTGACCTTCTATGCCGACCCAACCTTTACTAATGAACGGCCTATACCGCTCGTTCATCAAATCTACCTTCTGTGGTTTGTCTTGTTGTACATCAACGTACTTCTTCCGGGGATCACATGTGGTCAGGGTCACGACTCTCTTGCCCTGCCGACAATCTCGCATCATGTGACCTGATCTGTTGCACTTGTAGCATCTCATTTGGGAGAAATCTCTCCTATACGCCCCCGAGTGGCTCTGACTCTGCCCACTCGTATTGGAGTTCCTCGGGCCAGATGTACTACTCATACTCTGTGGAGCTTCATTGGACTCTTGTCTCCTCTGCACATTTTTATTTTCCTGCTTACCTCCAGCAGGCGGACTCGGCAACTTTCCTTCCTGGGGCTTAAAACTAGCTGGTCTGCTTGTCTGCCCCCCAAAACTTCTTCCTCCCCAGACTCCACTGGGTCTGCTATTGCTGCGTCTCGCCTCGCTTTTCACTCTGTTCTCCCTCAAGCTCTTATATGCTTCGGTAATCATATCCGCCCTATCTGCGGCATCTTTCACCTCCTTTATCCCTGCTTCTTGGATCTTGAACTTTGTTTCGGGATGCATCATCTCCAAGAACTTCTCCATGACCATCAGTTGCTTCAGGTCAGCGTAAGATCCAACTCCAGCAGCCTCAATCCACTTCTGGAATCGTCTTTCCAGATCTCTTGCTGTCTCAGCAAACGTACACGCTCCAACTTTGATCATCTCTCTGAAGCGCTTCCTATAAGCTTCTGGGGTTAACTGAAACGTGCGCAATATGCTGCTCTTTACCGTGGCATAATCCTGGCACTCTTCCAGTGACAATTGGGTGTATGCCTCCCTGGCTGCACCGGTCAATCTTAACTGGACCAGCTGGGCCCATTCCTCCTGTGGCCACTCCTTGATACTGGCTACCTTTTCAAAGTGCTCGAAGAAGCTCTCTGCCTCTTCAGGAACAAACAAGGGAATGTCCTTCTCCCTAACCCTAACATCTGGTGGGTGTGATACCTGGGTGGTGCTCTCTGGCAACCCATGTTCAATCCTTTGCTCAGCCAAGGTTCTATTCGCTTCAATCTGCATTTGTTTTGTTCTCTCTTTTTCTTTTTCGACCTGGGCTTTTTCTTTTTCGACCTGGGCTTTTTCTTTCTCCTGTTCCAACTCCAGTTCTCTTATTCTGGTTTTCTCTTTTTCTTTCTCCACCTCTAGTCTCGCTCTCTCTACTTCCAGCCTGGTTTTCTCTTTTTCTTTCTCGGCTTTATTTTTCATCTGGAGTTCTAATTTCATCTTTTCCAGCTGGAACTGTCTCTCCTTGTCCTCTCGTTGTTGCTGCATCTGGAGCTCTAACTGGAATCTCTCCAAGCTCCTATTTCGGCTACTCCTGCTACTGCGGCTACTCTTGCTGCTCCTACTTGATCCCTGGGATCTCACGTCATCCTGCCCATCATCCTCCTTTCCACTTTCAGCTCCTTTTTGGGCTCCTTGTTCTGCCGCTTCACTTCTGGCTCTCAACTGCCTCAGGATCTCATCCTTCATCCCAGCTACTTTAGATGCTTTCAACCTAATGCCACATTTTTCTGCTATTTGCTTCAATTGATCCCTCGTGCAACCTTCCAAGTCCTCAGGCTTGCCTGACTCCACAAATGCTTGCACCTTATCCATCTTTGTCCTGTGAGTCTTCCTAAGAGAGAGAGTATACACCTGCGGTCACGCAGTTTATTTCAGCAAGGGTGTACAAATCCACTCTTGGACAGGGTGTGGGTGTGTCAGTTCACTCTCCCGGACACAGGCCCCCAATTTTATTATAGACTGTGGGTTGGTTGGTGTTGTCGTCGTTGATCCTTCTCTACGGACAACCCAACCCACAACTCGGTAGAGTGCTTATACTTCACTAGGAGATCACCCTTGGCGCTTCTGGCTCTTGGAGAGGGGCTCAACGTCACACATTTAGGGGATGCGGCTCCCACACCTAGCCTCGTTGTCACGTGCACACACCCACTCGAGCCGCTGTGACTCCCCACTCTCTCCTTAGGTAATATGATCTCCTCGATCCCCTTTTTGGCTTATTAGTACTACCTTCTACCCTGTCCACAGCAGTGGTTCTTGGTTCTTTCTCTCTCTCTCTCTCCTTCTTTACTACTTCCTGGGAAGCCTCACTAGGACAAGGGCAAACACCGGCAAATTGGAATACATTTACTGGACAAAGCACATACACGATACATACACACATATAATAATAATGAATCCTATACTCTATACTATTACAATCAGGTTGCACTCCAACATCATCAGAACTCTATCATCAGCTTATCAAGTGGTATCCTATCTCCTGGTTCACCACCTGATACTATCAACCTCCTCAAGCTGATCAAGTCTACATACACTGTTGCACCATCAGCAAGATAACATATATATATAGAAAATCAGCATTTGAATGCAATAACATATATCAGTATAAATGTTCATTGATACTTCAGTATAAAACACTCCTTGACATAAGAATGCAAACAACCACTCACCTCTCACTGCGTCTTACACACTAATGACAACCAAACACTATCAACTCCT
Organism: Procambarus clarkii; assembly: GCF_040958095.1. NCBI lineage: Eukaryota > Metazoa > Arthropoda > Malacostraca > Decapoda > Cambaridae > Procambarus > Procambarus clarkii. The sequence continues at coordinate 14,128,284 of NC_091219.1, forward strand.
TACAAGTGATCCACCAGAACTTCCCCTTCCACCTCTGGAAGTTCACTACCCTGATCTCTTCAGGTTCTTCCGGGCTTCACTACCAGGATCCTCTGCAGCTCCTCCAGGCTGCTATCATGAAGTTTCCTTGAGCAACTACGGTGCTTCACCCTTCTGCTAGGTTCCTCCACACAGCTCTCTTGGCTGCTACACCATGAAGTTTCCTCGAGCAACTATGGTGCTTCTCCACCTCCACAGAAGCATGTGACACACCTCTTCACTGCTTCTCCTCACAGCTCGAGGTCCTCTGCTTCACTACCTTGGAGTCTCATCAATTACCTCATCTAGGCTGGCTTCGAAGTTCTCAGCAACTTCTTCCCCAGAGACAAACCTGCAACCCATCGACACTCCAATAAAATGTTTCCCCTTCAACACATAAACAAAAATTCACACAATATGTTTGTCTCCAACCTCTATCTGTCCTCTACATACAGTGAGAGTGGACTCCCCCGTTTTGGGCGGGTCTATACTCCACCTCGCCTGGCGGCGGTCCTCACTCGCTGGGAGGGTCTTCCTCCGTCAGGAGCCGGGCTCCCTCAGTCGCCAGTCAGAGCTCAGAGGGGACGGACGTCGCTCCGTGTTCCTCCCTCTTCACTCTCCTATTTCAGGCTTTCTGCCTTATTAAAACATGTCTAACTTATAAATAAACATCGCTACTGTCGCTGGGCACACGACCAACTACAAGCAATCACTATGAACTGGCGTATATCGTGCTTACCACAGATTATAAGGTCGAGGGCGCTTTCCCTCTGACGGCGTCTGGTCAGGGCGCTCCACACAGCCCACGAAAATGCCTCTGAGCAGCTTATTAAACTCTCCTCGCCGTCCAAGACTTGAGACCACAACGTTCTCAGCTCAATTCCACAGCTGGCACGTCTGCACACTTCTCTTCTCTTAGAGATATATCACTAGGGGTTCCCTTCTGACGGGAGCTCAAACGGAGCGCGGCTCTCCCCTGCGATGTCTGGCACTCAAGTGAGGTCAAAGCCCCTCCAGAAGCGAGCCTCACGCCTCCAGCAAAATGTCCACATCTCCTCGCCAGTCATTTATCTGTTTTCTTCTTCATTGCCCATAATCTCAAACTGTTATACATATCCAAGCAACTATTTTACATATGCGTTATCACCTCAATATTTGCTAGACCTTCTAATCAGGTCAGGCTTGATGAATAACTCTCAAGGAGGGAGACTCGTTTCTCCTGCAGGCTGAGATCATAACACCAACCCACAACAGGGTAGGATATTACCATTGACTAGTTGAACTATTTATTGTTCATCCTAGTCCCATTATTATCATAGTCTAGTTGTTCTATATTGAACAACCCAGCACCATTAATGAATGGTCCAAACCCTATTTTGGGTGTAATTTTTATCAACTCGAGTTGAGTTGTATATATAATAATTTACTTATGATCATTACACCTTTGAGTGATTAATTAGTGTCTATACCATCCTAGGGTGATATAGAAGAGCTAACGTAAAGGTACTTCCAGTGACACTGGTTTATCACTCAAATCATTAGTGTGTATGATTGTATATATATAATGTGTATTAATTTTAAGTGGTAACCTCTAGTAGAGGTAGGATTACAGCCTAGTGAGTGCAGAAATTTTACCCTAGGCTACCATTAGAGCTTGTTCAGTATTATGAGCAGCCCAAGTACAAGCCCCACATGGCTTCACCAACTAGCCAGTATGGATAATGCAGGGAGAATGAAAAGAACCCTTGCAGGTCTTAAAGGCCACTTAACAAGACAGATCAAGAAATGTGAAGATTTGTCATAACAATCTCAAGTTGATTATGCTGACCTGGAAAGCTATTATCAAGCAGCTGCAGTTAAATTTGAGCAAATCAAATGCCAAATAGCAACAAATGTGGCTGAACTTGCCAACACCAATTTATCAGAAACAGAAATAGACGACATTATGGTTGATCTTGCGAATTATGAAGATCACACTCAGGCCACGTTACAGCCTTATGTCAAATTAATTGCCCAGAACAAGGCAACAACAACAACAACAGTTGCATCTAATACGAGTCAAGCAGAAGCTCGACTCCCTCCAATTAATTTACCCACTTTCTCAGGAAAAGATGAGGAAGATTGGGACGAATTTTGGAACCAATTCGTTGACCTTGTGGACTCAAAACAATCTTTACCAAAGAGTAGTAAATTCTCTTATTTGCAAGGCCAATTATCAGGTGAGGCTAAAACAGTAGTATCCCATCTGAGATTAACTAATGACGGCTATGATCTGGCAGTAAAACTCCTCAAGGATAATTATGCTGATCCAGAAGTAAGAACATCACATTTAGTTCATGAGCTGTTGCATTTACCCCCCACCGGAGGCTTCAGCTGATTCACTCCAAGTCTTCAAGCTGGAGGTAGAATCATTGATCAATGCCCTCAGCCTGACAGCAGATACAAACGGGGCTGAGTGGGTCTTGAAAATAATTGTCCAGGAGAAAATACCTAGGGACATATTGAGACAAATGAGTGCTCATTACAATAAAAGCATCTTATCCATGAATGAAATATCACAGGGTTTAAAGTCAGTAGTTCATCAATTACGAACACATGACAAATTAAAACCACCAAGTAAACCCTCAGAAACCAATAATAGTAAACCACAGAGTACCAAAGGTACTCCAAATCAATCTAGACAATATAATTCAACACCAAAGTGGAACAGTAGCAGTGTGGGCGTATATGCAGTGGGACCCTCCAAGCCTATAGTTACTGTGTCACCCAAGAACGTGACACCAAAGGGTACTGGAAGCTATGGAACATGTTTGTTCTGCGATGAGAAACATTCAATGTACCACTGCTCTAATTTTCCTGATAGTGACGCCCGTGTTGAGCGACTCAAAGATTTGCAACATTGCACGAGGTGCCTCAGGAAACATAACATCAAGGACTGTGAGACCCAATTACACACCTGTAATAGGTGTAACAATGGTCAGCACCATGCAGCATTGTGCAGAGACACCAAAACAACGTCTCCAAACCCCAAGGTGGAAGATAGCATTCCCACCACAGTACAGTACTGCAAGGTGCAACAAACAAAGAGTGTCCAATCGGCAAAGTCTAAAGGTAATACGACTTTGCCTACTGCCCAAATTACCATCCTGAATAAGAGGGCCAAGGTTCATACCCGTGGGTTGTTTGACCAAGGGTCCCAGAGAACATATGTCACTAAAAAGTTGGCAGATGAACTACAATTAAGGCCTGTAGCCCAGATGTCATTCAATATCTCAGGGTTTGTAACAGATGCAGGACCTCAAGTCTACCAGGTGGTACAACCATCAGTACGTTTAGGCAGGTACGTCTGTCGAGTACAAGCCATTGTGGTGGACAAAATACCAGTAGACCTACAAGTTCAAGGTCTGAGAGCAACAGCCAAATTCCTGAGAAATAGAGGAATAAAATTGGCAGATAATATTAAGTCTGATCACCTCACCGACTTCGGTCTCCTTGTAGGGACAGACTATTGTCATCGATTCATCGGTAGCCCTACTAAATATCAGGGCATAACCATGTTAAAATCTGCAGGAGGTAAATTACTCTCAGGCCCAGTATCAAGCCTGGGGAGACCTATGACTGCAGATAAACAATACTAGTAGAAATCTAAATTTGTCAGCTGATTATATTTCTCCAGTAGCATTATACTATGGAGATTACAGCTGACTATACCAACAGAGGTTGATATTAGTATCATCATTTAAAGCTGAAGATGAGTTCATGAGGCCTCAGTGGCAAATCAGTAAACAGTAGCCTAAAACAGCTACAAGTCACTGCGCCCAATGTCACTGAACCCACTGCAGTCTCAGAACCATACTTTACTTTAATGATGAGCTATTCAATCTTCTGAATCAATTAACTAAATTATACCCCAATAAATCTGATGACTGATTTGATACATTTATTATTTAATCAATATGTATTCCATGGGCCTCAGTGTTTATATATCAGTGACCAGTTACCTGAACAAACTTCAAGTTATATCTAATGTCACTGATCTCACTGCAGTCCCTGAATCATACTTGACTGTAGTACTTGATAACATTCAGTCTCCTGGGTTAAATAATATGTAATTAGGCTTGAATATTAGCCTTTCAAAAGTTAACAGGGAAATGAAATCGCATTAGACTTCTAACCCATGCAACTCTAGTACGGGACATCCGTCCTGTACGAACAGACGCACAAATGTGTGATTACTAACTACTAACATCAAATTAATCTAATAATTCGAAGGAGGAGTATCGGTGTTCGTCTGTTCTAAATAGGACTTCGACCCGTGAGCAGCCCCCTGGGGAATTATGTTGGAAAATCCGACACCTTTTAATAATAATATCATACAGACAGATAATAATTGCTGTGTTGTATAAACAAGTTTCCCATGGAAAATGTAACTTGTAGTGGAACATTCTGTCTATAGAATACGGGATATCATTACCACATACTATTATAAATTTGCCACCTATTATGGTGGGAATTATTCTTAAATACATTAGTCTTTGGACTTTACCATCATAAAAACATCTCATATAAATTAACTTAATTATCAGTATTAAAGTAGAGTAAATGTGACCCTTCTATTACTTATTGACATCTGGACAATGTAAGCCAGGCGTCAGGGAGAAGGGAGTGGTCAGCCATTGTTATTGTTTAAGACCACAGAGGCTCACGGGAGCAAATTCAGCTCCTGTTAATTCTCTTGGACGAAGTGTTATGGAAGATCAGAGTAGTGATCTGCCATCACCAAAACGCTGTCATCAATTTCAAGGGAAGTGTCTTTCCGAAACCCGTTTATCTTTCATTTATGGCCATTAATGTCAGAAGATATAGGTGAGCCAGTTAGAGCACGAGATTGCCTCATACTAAAGGTAATTAAGCCCAGGTCTATATGGTTCCATGTACAGTGTTTTCTCTGATATAGCTGTCATATATTAGGATTCTGGCTTTACAGCTAGCGCCCTTTTGACAGGTCAAGAAGAGGAAGCATGCTTTGTGCATCAGTTACCAGGGTGGTAATGTGGTGTCTACATCATGGTTATACCTGGTGGACTAAGGCCTGCTGTACAAATAAGTTAAGGAACCTCTTCAATGTGTAGTTAATACTGTAGTTTGATTGGGTGCATATATATAAATTCAATAATAAAAACCCCCCTAATGTGTAGAGGATCGATTTGTGAGATTATGAGATTATTGCAGAAATACAGTCCACTTATCATCATACAAATTGCTATCGAAGTACATAAATTAACGTAAATATAAATTCATATAAATTAAATAAATATAAATCTCACAGGTCGGTTCCCACACCTGGCGTTGTGTTCACTACTCTTGACGTGGTGTTTAATACCCTGGGGGTGGTGTTCACTACCCTTGGCTTGGTATTCACTGAACGTGGCATGGTGTTCACTTCCCATTGCATGGTGTTCACTACCCATGGCGTGGTGTTCCTTACCCTTGGCGTGGTGTTCACTATCCTTGGCGTTATGTTCACTACCCTTGGCGTGGAGTTCACTAACCTTGGCCTGGTGTTCACTACCATTGGCATGGTGTTCACTACCCTTGGCATGGTGTTCACTACCCTTTGCGTGGTGTTCACTACCCTTGGCGTGATCTTCACTACCCTTGGCGTGGTCTTCATTGCCCTTGGCGTGGTCTTCACTACCAATGGCAAGGTGTTCACTACCCTTGGCATGGTGTTCACTACCCTTCGGGTGCTGTTCAAAACCCCTGGCGTGGTGTTCACTACTCTTGACGTGGTGTTGGTGTTCACTACCCTGGGCGTGGTGTTCACTACCCTTGGCGTGGTGTTCACTACCCTTGGCTTGGTATTCACTGAACGTGTCGTGGTGTTCACTACCCATGGCATGGTGTTCACTACCCATGGCGTGGTGTTCACTACCCTTGGCGTGGTGTTCACTATCCTTGGTGTTATGTTCACTACCCTTGGCGTGGTGTTCACTACCTTTGGCTTGGTGTTCAATACTATTGGCTTGATGTTCACTACCCTTGGCGTGGTGTTCACTACCCTTGGCGTAATGTTCACTACTCTTGGCGTGGTGTTCATATGAACACCACGATAAATTAACCATTACATATTACCCATTACATAAATTACATAAATAACCATTACATAACCATTACATAAATTAACCATTACATATAAACACCATTAATAAAATGCATTATTATGCGAAATTCTGAGATTTGAAGGCCAAATCACATATCTTGATACTACATGAAATAGTATCGAAATATTGGTAAAAATGTATATATTTACGTAATATTAAACTACATGAAAAACGTGAAAAATTCACTATTTAACCATATTTGAGGGTTTTAACTTCAAATCATAGAGCGAGGTTTCGTATTATTTAGATCCAAGAAAAGACATATGACAATGTTGTTTCCAATACAAATGATAAAAACCAATGGAATTAACTAAAATGTTTCTGATTTTCCGTTTATATTACCGATGGAAGATGTACACGTAAAACCGTTCTAATCCGGCTGAAACGTCGATATATGCAATAAAAACCGAACTTCTCCCCTTTTCAATATGCTACTCAGTATTTTAACTAGAAACAAATGGTTGATTGAAAATGAAGTATTTAAGGTTATTATCTAATCAATTATGTGTTTGCATCATTTTTATCGTATATTTAATGAATTATTAACAATAAACTGAAAATTCACAAAAACGTGGAAAATCGGCAAAATATTGCCTAATTCGATGATATTTTGTTTAAATCACATAAAAGAAAAGGAGATAATAAACGTCAAAATATTGCTAAATTCCATGATTTTTCGTACGAAACAAAATGCAAGAAAACTTGCTTAAAATGCAACATTATGCGAAATTCTGAGATATGAATGCCAACTCAAATATCGTGATACTACATGAAATAGTATCGAAGTATTGGTAAAAATGAATATATTTACGTAATATCAAACTACATGAAAAACGTGAAAAAAGTCACTATTTTACCATATTTGAGGATTTTAACTTCAAATCATGGAGCTAGGTTTCGTATTATTTAGATCCAAGAAAAGACATATGACAATGTTGTTTCCAATAAAAATCAATGAGTTTTCATTAAAATTAACTAAAATGTTCCTGATTTTCCGTTTATATTACCGATGGAAGATGTACACGTAAAACCGCTCTAATCCGGCTGAAACGTCGATATATGCAATAAAAACCGAACTTCTCCCCTTTTCATCATCCTACTCATTATTTTAACGAGAAACAAATGGATGATTGAAAATAAAGTATTTAAGGTTAATTTCTAATCAATTATGTGTTTGCATCATTATTATCGTATATTTAATGAATTATTAACAATAAACTGAAAATTCACAAAACCGTGGAAAAACGGCAAAATATTGCCTAATTCGATGATATTTTGTTTAAATAACATAAAGGAAAAGGGGATGATAAACGTCAAAATATTGCTAAATTCGATGATTTTTTGTACGAAAGAAAATGCAAGAAAACTTGCTTAAAATGCATTATTATGCGAAATTCTGAGATTTGAAGGCCAAATCACATATCGTGATACTACATGAAATAGTATCGAAATATTGGTAAAAATGAATATATTTACGTAATATCAAACTACATGAAAAACGTGAAAAAAGTCACTGATAAATGATAAAAATGATAAAAATCAATGTGTTTTCATTAGAACTACCTAAAATGTTCCTGATTTTCCGTTTATATTACCTATTGAAGATGTACACGTAAAACTGCTCTAATCCGGCTGAAACGTCGATATATGCAATAAAAACCGAAAATCTCCCCTTTTCAATATCCTACTCATTATTTTAACGAGAAACAAATGATTGATTGAAAATAAAGTATTTAAGGTTAATTTCTAATCAATTATGTGTTTGCATCATTTTTATCGTATATATAATGAATTAATAACAATAAACAGAAAATTCATAAAAACGTGGAAAAATGGCAAAATATTGCCTAATTCGATGATATTTTGTTTAAATAACATAAAGGAAAAGGGGATGATAAACGTCAAAATATTGCTAAATTCGATGATTTTTGGTCGAAACAAAATGCAAGAAAACTTGCTTAAAATGCATTATTATGCGAAATTCTGAGATTTGAGGGCCAAATCACATATCTTGATACTACATGAAATAGTATCGAAATATTGGTAAAAATGAATGTATTTACGTAATATCAAACTACATGAAAAACGTGAAAAAATCACTATTTACCCATATTTGAGGATTTTAACTTCAAATCATAGAGCGAGGTTTCATATTATTTAGATCCAAGAAAAGACATATGACAATGTTGTTTCCAATACAAATGATAAAAACCAATGGAATTAACTAAAATGTTCCTGATTTTCTGTTTATATTACCGATGGAAGATGTACACGTAAATCCGCTCTAATCCGGCTGAAACGTCGATATATGCAATAAAAACCGAACATCTCCCCTTTTCAATATCCTACTCAGTATTTTAACGAGAAACAAATGGTTGATTGAAAATAAAGTATTTAAGGTTAATTTCTAATCAATTATGTGTTTGCATCATTTTTATCGTATATATAATGAATTAATAACAATAAACTGAAAATTCACAAAAACGTGAAAAAACGGCAAAATATTGCCTAATTCGATTGTATTTTGTTAAAATAACATAAAGGGAAAGGGGATGATAAACGTCAAAATATTGCTAAATTCGATGATTTTTGGTACGAAACAAAATGCAAGAAAACTTGCCTAAAATGCATTATTATGCGAAATTCTGAGATTTGAAGGCCAAATCACATATCTTGATACTACATGAAATAGTATCGAAATATTGGTAAAAATGAATATATTTACGTAATATTAAACTACATGAAAAACGTGAAAAAAGTCACTATTTAACCATATTTGAGGATTTTAACTTCAAATCATAGAGCGAGGTTTCGTATTATTTAGATCCATGAAAAGACATATGACAATGTGTCCAATACAAATGATAAAAGTCAATGTGTTTTCATTAGAATTAACTAAAATGTTCCTGATTTTCCGTTTATATTACCGATGAAAGATGTACAGAAAAACCGCTCTATTCCGGCTGAAACGTCGATATATACAATAAAAACAGAACTTCTCCCCTTTTTAATATCTTACACAGTATTTTAACGAGAAACATATAGTTGATTGAAAATGAAGTATTTAAGGTTATTATCTAATCAATTATGTGTTTGCATCATTTTTATCGTATATATAATGAATTAATAACAATAAACTGAAAATTCACATAAACGTGGAAAAACGGCAAAATATTGCCTAATTCGATGATATTTTGTTTAAATCTCATAGAGGAAAAGGGGATGATTAACGTCAAAATATTGCTAAATTCAATGATTTTTCGTACGAAACAAAATGCAAGAAAACTTGCTTAAAATGCAATATTATGCGACATTCTGAGATTTGAAGGCCAAATCACATATTGTGATACTACATGAAATAGTATCGAAATATTGGCAAAAATGAATATATTTACGTAATATGAAACTAAATGATTAACGTGAAAAAATCACTATTTTACCATATTTGAGGATTTTAACTTCAAATCATAGAGCGAGGTTTCGTATTATTTAGATCCAAGAAAAGACATATGAGTATGGTGTTTCCAATACAAAGGATAAAAAACAATGTGTTTTCATTAGAATTAACTAAAATGTTCTTGATTTTCCGTTTATATTACCGATGGAAGATGTACACGTAAAACCGCTCTAATCCGGCTGAAACGTCGATATATGCAATAAAAACCGAACTTCTCCAATTTTCAATATCTTACTCGGTATTTTAACGAGAAACAAATAGATGATTTAAAATGAAGTATTTAAGGTTATTATCTAATCAATTATGTGTTTGCATCGTATATTTAATGAATTTATACCCATAGATATTATAATATAATATCGTGACGTTTCAGTCGGAATAGAGCGGTTTTCGTGTACATCTTTCATCGGTAATATAAACGGAAAATCAGGAACATTTTAGTTAATTCTAATGGAAAGGTAAGGGATAGACTGAAAATTCACAAAAACGTGGAAAAACGGCAAAATATTGCCTAATTCGATGATATTTTTTTTAAATCACATAAAGGAAAAGGAGATAATAAACGTCAAAATATTGCTAAATTCGATGATTTTTCGTACGAAACAAAATGCAAGAAAACTTGCTTAAAATGCAACATTATGCGAAATTCTGAGATTTGAATGCCAACTCAAATATCGTGATACTACATGAAATAGTATCGAAATATTGGTAAAAATGAATATATTTACGTAATATCAAACTACATGAAAAACGTGAAAAAAGTCACTATTTTACCATATTTGAGGATTTTTACTTCATATCATAGAGCGAGGTTTCGTATTATTTAGATCCAAGAAAAGACATGACAATGTTGTTTCCAATAAAAATGATAAAAATCAATGAGTTTTCATTAGAATTAACTAAAATGTTCCTGATTTTCCGTTTATATTACGGATGGAAGATGTACACCTAAAACCGCTCTAATCCGGCTGAAACGTCGATATATGCAATAAAAACCGAACTTCTCCCCATTTCAATATCCTACTCAGTATTTTAACGAGAAACAAATGGTTGAATAAAAATAAAGTATTTAAGGTTAATTTCTAATCAATTATCTGTTTGCATCATTTTTATCGTATATATAATGAATTAATAACAATAAACTGCAAATTCACAAAAACGTGGAAAAACGGCAAAATATTGCCTAATTCGATGATATTTTGTTTAAATAACATAAAGGAAAAAGGGATGATAAACGTCAAAATATTGCTAAATTCGATGATTTTTGGTACGAAACAAAATGCAAGAAAACTTTCTTAAAATGCATTATTATGCGAAATTCTGAGATTTGAAGGCCAAATCACACATCTTGATACTACATGAAATAGTATCGAAGTATTGGTAAAATTAATATATTTTCCGTAATATTAAACTACATGAAAACCGTGTTAAAAGTCACTATTTAACCATATTTGAGGATTTTTACTTCAAATCATAGATCGAGGTTTCGTATTATTTTGATCCAAGAAAATACATATGACAATGTTGTTTCCAATACAAATGATAAAAACCAATGGAATTAACTAAAATGTTTTTGATATTCCGTTTATATTACCGATGGAAGATGTACATGTAAAACCGTTCTGTTCCGGCTGAAACGTCGATATATGCAATAAAAACAGAACTTCTCGCCTTTTTAATATCTTACTCAGTATTTTAACGAGAATAATATAGTTGATTAAAAATGAAGTATTTAAGGTTATTATCTAATCAATTATGTGTTTGCATCATTTTTATCGTATATATAATGAATTAATACCCATAAACTGAAAATTCACAAAACGTAGAAAAACGGCAAAATATTGCCTAATTCGATGATATTTTGTTTAAATCACATAAAGGAAAAGGAGATGATAAACGTCAAAATATTGCTAAATTCCATGATTTTTCGTACGAAACAAAATGCAAGAAAACTTGATTAAAATGCAATATTATGCGAAATTCTGAAATATGAAGGAAAAATCACATATCGTGATACTACATGAAATAGTATCGATATATTGGTAAAAATGACTATATTTACGTAATATCAAACTACATGAAAAACGTAAAAAAAGTCACTTTTTAACCATATTTGAGGATTTTAACTTCAAATCATAGAGCGAGGTTTCGTATTATTTAGATCCAATAAAAGACATATGACAATGTTGTTTCCAATACAAATGATAAAAATCAATGTGTTTTCGTTAGAATTAACTAAAATGTTCCTGATTTTGCGTTTATATTACCGACGGAAGATGTACATGAATACATCTCTATTCCGGCTGAAACGTCGATATATGCAATAAAAACAGAATTTCACCCCTTTACCCCCCCTCCCCTTATCTTACTCAGTATTTTAACGAGAAACAAATAGTTGATTGAAAATGAAGTATATAAGGTTATTATCTAATCAATTATGTGTTTGCATCATTTTTATCGTATATATAATGAATTAATACCCATAAACTGAAAATTCACAAAAACGTGGAAAAAACGGCAAAATATTGCCTAATTCGATGATATTTTCGTTAAATCTCATAAAGGAAAAGGGGATGATAAACGTCAAAATATTGCTAAATTCGATGATTTTTCGTACGAAACAAAATGCAAGAAAACTTGCTTAAAATGCATTATTATGCGAAATTCTGAGATTTGAAGGCCAAATCACATATCGTCATACTACATGAAATCGTATCGAAATATTGGTAAAAATGAATGTATTTACGTAATATCAAACTACATGAAAAACGTGAAAAAAGTCACTATTTAACCATATTTGAGGATTTTAACTTCAAATCATAGAGCGAGGTTTCGTATTATTTAGATCCAAGAAAAGACATATGACAATGTGTCCAATACAAATGATAAAAATCAATGTGTTTTCATTAGAATTAACTAAAATGTTCCTGATTTTCCGTTAATATTACCGAAGAAAGATATACACGAAAACCGCTCTATTCCGGCTGAAACGTCGATATATGCAATAAAAATAGAACTTCTCCCCTTTTTAATATCTTACTCAGTATTTTAACGAGAAACATATAGTTGATTGAAAATGAAGTATTTAAGGTTATTATCTAATCAATTATGTGTTTGCATCATTTTTATCGTATATATAATGAATTAATACCAATACAATGAAAATTCACAAAAACGTGGAAAAACGGCAAAATATTGCCTAATTCGATGATATTTTGTTTAAATCACTTAGAGGAAAAGGGGATGTTAAACGTCAAAATATTGCTATATTCGATGATTTTTCGTACGAAACAAAATGCAAGAAAACTTGCTTAAAATGCAATATTATGCGACATTCTGTGATTTGAAGGCCAAATCACATAATGTGATACTACATGAAATAGTATCGAAATATTGGTAAAAATAAATATATTTACGTAATATCAAACTACATGATTAACGTGAAAAAGTCACTATTTTACCATATTTGAGGATTTTAACTTCAAATCATAGAGCGAGGTTTCGTATTATTTAGATCCAATAAAAGACATATGACAATGTTGTTTCCAATACAAATGATAAAAAACAATGTGTTTTTCATTAGAATTAACTAAAAGGTTCTTAACTTTCCGTTTATATTACCAATGGAAGATGTACACGTAAAACCGCTTTAATCCGGCTAAAACGTCGATATATGCAATAAAAACCGAACTTCTCCCTTTTTCAATATTACTCTTTTCTGAGTATTTTAACGAGAAACAAATAGATGATTGAAAATGAAGTATTTAAGGTTATTATCTAATCAATTATGTGTTTGCATCATTTTATCGTATATATAATGAATTTATACCTATAGGCTGAAAATTCACAAAAACGTGGAAAAACGGCAAAATATTGCCCAATTCGATGATATTTTGTTTAAATCACATAAAATAAAAGGAGATAATAAATGTCAAAATATTGCTAAATTCGATGATTTTTCGTACGAAACAAAATGCAAAAAACTTGCTTAAAATGCAACATTATGCGAAATTCTGAGATTTGAATGCCAACTCAAAATATCGTGATACTACATGAAATAGTATCGAAATATTGGTAAAAATGAATATATTTACGTAATATCAAACTACATGAAAAACGTGAAAAAAGTCACTATTTTATCATATTTGAGGATTTTAACTTCAAATCATAGAGCGAGGTTTCGTATTATTTAGATCCAAGAAAAGACATATGACAATGTTGTTTCCAATAAAAATTATAAAAATCAATGAGTTTTCATTAGAATTAACTTAAATGTTCCTGATTTTCTGTTTATATTACCGATGGAAGATTTACACGTAAAACCGCTCTAATCCGGCTGAAACGTCGATATATGCAATAAAAACCGAACTTCTCCCCTTTTCAATATCCTACTCATTATTTTAACGAGAAACAAATGGTTGATTGAAAATAAAGTATTTAAGGTTAATTTCTAATCAATTATGTGTTTGCATCATTTTTATCGTATATATAATGAAATAATAACAATAAACTGAAAATTCACAAAAACGTGGAAAACGGCAAAATATTGCCTAATTTGATGACATTTTGTTTAAATAACATAAAGGAAAAGGGGATGATAAACGTCAAAATATGTCTAAATTCGATGATTTTTGGTCGAAACAAAATGCAAGAAAACTTTCTTAAAATGCATTATTATGCGAAATTCTGAGATTTGAAGGCCAAATCACATATCTTGATACTACATGAAATAGTATCGAAATATTGGTAAAAATGAATGTATTTACGTAATATCAAACTTCATGAAAAACGTGAAAAAATCACTATTTACCCATATTTGAGGACTTTAACTTCAAATCATAGAGCGAGGTTTCATATTATTTAGATCCAAGAAAAGACATATGACAATGTTGTTTCCAATACAAATGATAAAAATCAATGGAATTAACTAAAATGTTCCTGATTTTCCGTTTATATTACCGATGGAAGATGTACCCGTAAAACCGCTCTAATCCGGCTGAAACGTCGATATATGCAATAAAAACCGAACATCTCCCCTTTTTAATATCCTACTCAGTATTTTAACGAGAAACAAATGGTTGATTGAAAATAAAGTATATAAGGTTATTATCTAATTAATTATGTGTTTGCATCATTTTTATCGTATATTTAATGAATAATTAACAATAAACTGAAAATTCACAAAAACGTGGAAAAACGGCAAAATATTGCCTAATTCGATGATAATTTGTTTAAATAACATAAAGGAAAAGGGGATGATAAACGTCAAAATATTGCTAAATTCGATGATTTTTCGTACGAAACAAAATGCAAGAAAACTTGCTTAAAATGCATTATTATGCGAAATTCTGAGATTTGAAGGCCAAAACACATATCGTGATACTACATGAAATAGCGTTGAAATATTGGTAAAAATGAATATATATACGTAATATCAAACTTCATGAAAAACGTGAAAAAAGTCACTATATAACCATATTTGAGGATTTTAACTTCAAATCATAGAGCGAGGTTTCGTATTATTTAGATCCAATAAAAGACATAAGACAATGTTGTTTCCAATACAAATTATAAAAATCAATGTGTTTTCATTAGAATTAACTAAAATGTTCCTGATTTTCCGTTTATATTACCGATGGAAGATGTACACGAAAACCGCTCAATTCCGGCTGAAACGTCGATATATGCAATAAAAACCGAACTTCTCCCCTTTTCAATATCCTACTCAGTATTTTAACAAGAAACAAATAGATGATTGAAAATGAAGTATTTAAGGTTATTATCTAATCAATTATGTGTTTGCATCATTTTTATCGTATATATAAAGAAAAAATAACAATAAACTGAAAATTCACAAAAACGTGGAAAAACGGCAAAATATTGCCTAATTCGATGATATTTTGTTTAAATAACATATAGGAAAAGGGGATGATAAACGTCAAAATATGTCTAAATTCGATGATTTTTGGTCGAAACAAAATGCAAGAAAACTTTCTTAAAATGCATTATGATGCGAAATTCTGAGATTTGAAGGCCAAATCACATATCTTGATACTACATGAAATAGTATCGAAATATTGGTAAAATGAATGTATTTACGTAATATCAAACTTCATGAAAAACGTGAAAAAAATCACTATTTAACCATATTTGAGGATTTTAACTTCAAGTCATTGAGCGAGGTTTCGTATTATTTAGATCCAAGAAAAGACATATGACAATGTGTCCAATACAAATGATAAAAATCAATGTGTTTTCATTAGAATTACCTAAAATGTTTCTGATTTTCAGTTTATTTTACCGAAGAAAGATGTACACGAAAACCGCTCTATTCCGGCTGAAACGTCGATATATGCAATAAAAACAGAACTTCTCCCCTTTTTAATATCCTACACAGTATTTTAACGAGAAACATATAGTTGATTGAAAATGAAGTATTTAAGGTTATTATCTAATCAATTATGTGTTTGCATCATTTTTATCGTATATATAATGAATTAATAACAATAAAATGAAAATTCACAAAAACGTGGAAAAACGACAAAATATTGCCTAATTCGATGATATTTTGTTTAAATCTCATAGAGGAATAGGGGATGATAAACGTCAAAATATTGCTAAATTCAATGATTTTTCGTACGAAACAAAATGCAAGAAAACTTGCTTAAAATGCAATATTATGCGACATTCTGAGATTTGAAGGCCAAATCACATATTGTGATACTACATGAAATTGCATCGAAATATTGGTAAAAATGAATATATTTACGTAATATCAAACTAAATGATTAACGTGAAAAAATCACTATTTTACCATATTTGAGGATTTTAACTACAAATCATAGAGCAAGGTTTCGTATTATTTAGATCCAAGAAAAGACATATGAGAATGGTGTTTCCAATACAAATGATAAAAAACAATGTGTTTTCATTAGAATTAACGAAAATGTTCTTGATTTTCCGTTTATATTACCGATGGAAGATGTACACGTAAAACCGCCCTAATCCGGCTGAAACGTCGATATATGCAATAAAAACAGAACTTCTCCAATTTTCAATATCTTACTCAGTATTTTAACGAGAAACAAATAGATGATTGAAAATGAAGTATTTAAGGTTATTATCTAATCAATTATGTGTTTGCATCATTTTTATCGTATATATAATGAATTTATACCTATAGGCTGAAAATTCACAAAAACGTGGAAAAACGGCAAAATATTGCCCAATTCGATGATATTTTGTTTAAATCACATAAAATAAAAGGAGATAATAAATGTCAAAATATTGCTAAATTCGATGATTTTTCGTACGAAACAAAATGCAAGAAAACTTGCTTAAAATGCAACATTATGCGAAATTCTGAGATTTGAATGCCAACTCAAATATCGTGATACTACATGAAATAGTATCGAAATATTGGTAAAAATGAATATATTTACGTAATATCAAACTACATGAAAAACGTGAAAAATGTTACTATTTTATCATATTTGAGGATTTTAACTTCAAATCATAGAGCGAGGTTTCGTATTATTTAGATCCAAGAAAAGACATATGACAATGTTGTTTCCAATAAAAATGATAAAAATCAATGAGTTTTCATTAGAATTAACTAAAATGTTCCTGATTTTCTGTTTATATTACCGATGGAAGATGTACACGTAAAACCGCTCTAATCCGGCTGAAACGTCGATATATGCAATAAAAACCGAACTTCTCCCCATTTCAATATCCTACTCATTATTTTAACGAGAAACAAATGGTTGATTGAAAATAAAGTATTTAAGGTTAATTTCTAATCAATTATGTGTTTGCATCATTTTTATCGTATATATAATGAAATAATAACAATAAACTGAAAATTCACAAAAACGTGGAAAAACGGCAAAATATTGCCTAATTCGATGATATTTTGTTTAAATAACATAAAGGAAAAGGGGATGATAAACGTCAAAATATGTCTAAATTCGATGATTTTTGGTCGAAACAAAATGCAAGAAAACTTTCTTAAAATGCATTATTATGCGAAATTCTGAGATTTAAAGGCCAAATCACATATCTTGATACTACATGAAATAGTATCGAAATATTGGTAAAAATGAATGTATTTACGTAATATCAAACTTCATGAAAAACGTGAAAAAATCACTATTTACCCATATTTGAGGATTTTAACTTCAAATCATAGTGCGAGGTTTCGTATTATTTAGATCCAAGAAATGACATATGACAATGTTGTTTCCAAAAAAAATGATAAAAATCAATGTGTTTTCATTAGAATTAACTAAAATGTTCCTGATTTTCCGTTTATATTACCGATGGAAGATGTACACGAAAACATTTCTATTCCGGCTGAAACGTCGATATATGCAATAAAAACAGAACTTCTTCCCTTTTCAATATCTTACTCAGTATTTTAACGAGAAACAAATAGTTGATTGAAAATGAAGTATTTAATGTCATTATCTAATCAATTATGTGTTTGCATCATTTTTATCGTATATATAATGAATTAATACCCATAAACTGAAAATTCACAAAACGTGGAAAAACAGCAAAATATTGCCTAATTCAATGATATTTTGTTTAAATCACATAAAGAAAAAGGGGATGATAAACGTCAAAATATTGCTAAATTCGATGATTTTTCGTACGAAACAAAATGCATGAATATTGCTTACAATGCAATATTATGCGAAATTCTGAGATTTGAAGGCCAAATCACATGTCTTGATACTACATGAAATAGTATCGAAATATTGGTAAAAATGAATATATTTACGTAATATCAAACTACATGAAAAACGTGAAAAAAGTCACTATTTTATCATATTTGAGGATTTTAACTTCAAATCATAGAGCGAGGTTTCATATTATTTAGATCCAAAAAAGACATGACAAAGTTGTTTCCAATACAAATGATAAAAACCAATGGAATTACCTAAAATGTTCCTGATTTTCTGTTTATATTACCAATGGAAGATGTAAACGTAAATCCGCCCTAATCCGGCTGAAACGTCAATATATGCAATAAAAACCGAACATCTCCCTTTTTCAATATCCTACTCAGTATTTTAACGAGAAACAAATGGTTGATTGAAAATAAAGTATTTAAGGTTAATTTCTAATCAATTATGTGTTTGTATCATTTTTATCATATATATAATGAATTAATAACAATAAACTGAAAATTCACAAAAACGTGGAAAAACGGCAAAATATTGCCTAATTCGATGATATTTTGTTAAAATAACATAAAGCAAAAGGGGATGATAAACGTCAAAATATTGCTAAATTCGATGATTTTTGGTACGAAACAAAATGCAAGAAAACTTGCCTAAAATGCATTATTATGCGAAATTCTGAGATTTGAAGGCCAAATCACATATCTTGATACTACATGAAATAGTATCGAAATATTGGTAAAAATGAATATATTAACGTAATATAAAGCTATATGAAAAACGTGAAAAAAGTCACTATTTTCCCATATGTGAGGATTTTAACTTCAAATCATTGAGCGAGGTTTCGTATTATTTAGTTCCAAGAAAAGACATATGACAATGTGTCCAATACAAATGATAAAAATCAATGTGTTTTCATTAGAATTAACTTAAATGTTCCTGATTTTCTGTTTATATTACCCATGGAAGATGTAGACGTAAATCCGCTCTAATCCGGCTGAAACGTCGATATATGCAATAAAAACCGAACATCTCCCCTTTTCAATATCCTACTCAGTATTTTAACGAGAAACAAATGGTTGATTGAAAATAAAGTATTTAAGGTTAATTTCTAATCAATTATGTGTTTGCATCATTTTTATCGTATATATAATGAATTAATAACAATAAACTGAAAATTCACAAAAACGTGGAAAAACGGCAAAATATTGCCTAATTCGATGATATTTTGTTTAAATAACATAAAGGAAAAGGGGATGATAAACATCAAAATATTGCTAAATTCAATGATTTTTGGTTCGAAACAAAATGCAAGAAAACTTGCTTAAAATGCATTATTATGCGAAATTCTGAGATTTGAAGGCTAAATCACATATCGTGATACTACATGAAATTGTATCGAAATATTGGTAAAAATGAATATATTTTCCGTAATATTAAACTACATGAAAAACGTGAAAAAATTCACTATTTAACCATATTTGAGGATTTTAACTTCAAATCATAGAGCGAGGTTTCGTATTATTTAGATCCAAGAAAAGACATATGACATCGTTGTTTCCAATACAAATGATAAAAACCAATGAAATTAACTAAAATGTTTCTGATTTTCCGTTTATATTACCGATGGAAGATGTGCATGTAAAACCGTTCTAATCCGGCTGAAACGTCGATATATGCAATAAAAACCGAACTTCTCCCCTTTTCAATATCCTACTCAGTATTTTAACTAGAAACAAATGGTTCATTGAAAATGAAGTATTTAAGGTTATTATATAATCAATTATGTGTTTGCATCATTTTTGTCGTATATTTAATAAATTAATAACAATAAACTGAAAATTTACAAAAACGTGGAAAATCGGCAAAATATTGCCTAATTCGATGATATTTTGTTTAAATAACATAAAGGAAAAGGGGATGATAAACATCAAAATATTGCTAAATTCGATGATTTTTGGTCAAAACAAAATGCAAGAAAACTTGCTTAAAATGCATTATTATGCGAAATTCTGAGATTTGAAGGCCAAATCACATATCTGATA